>NW_028318957.1:1735000-1770545 GCF_062004578.1 Staurois parvus
CAGCGGGTTGGGCTCGGCACGGGAGGCAGCGGGTTGGGCTCGGCACGGGAGGCAGCGGGTTGGGCTTGGCACAAGAGGCAGCGGGTTAGGCTTGGCACAGGAGGCAGCGAGATGGGCTTGGCACAGGAGGTAGCCGGTTGGGCTTGGCAGAGGAGGTAGCCGGTTGGGCGGGTTGAGGTTGGCACACAGCGAAGCAAAGCCCTGTATGGCTGGGGTGGAGGCTTACACAGGACTATGGGCTTCCCTGTGACAGTGACGATTGGCCCAGAGCTGTCACATGGGGTGAGTCACATGCTCCTCTATACACTGAAGTACCAAGTAGCTCCTTCGTCTCCTGGCCTGGAGCAGAGCAGCAGGAGAGCGATGTTATAGTAAATATATGTTGGGGGGGGGGGGATATATAGGGGGAATTCAGAAGAAAAAAAAAAAGCCCCAAAATGTGACATCAGCACGACCCAACAGTCCCTCAGGTCTGCTCACCAGGATTGATGCTGAATGACGTCTGGATGGAGTTACGCCTCATGCAGGTGACAGAACTGGTGACAGCATGCATGTGGGAGAAGAGCTGCATGGCGCAGAGCGGGTAGCGTGGCACGCTGTCGTTCCCGGGTACGTTGTGATTCCTGTAACACTACACAGGAAAGATACAGAGCAGTTAGTTACTTTACTTTTCTCCATCACCAATAATCAGTACAGTTCGGCTCCCGTGCAGTGAGGCTGCACCCGTTAACGGCTCCGAGGCGAGGACAACGGGGACACACTAACCTGATCCGCCAATCCTCCCCACACAAGACCGGTCCGGCACCACCAAGCTCCAGCGATCTTGAAAATGGACTGTTCCTGACCTCAGCATGCTCAAAAGACAGGAACAGTCCACTGCTGGACAGTGGGGGGGGGGGGGGGGGAGTGGTTTTCCCAGAGGATCGGTGGATCAGGTGAGCATAAACTTTGCGCTCACCCCTAAAAAAAAAAAAAAAAAAGAGCAGTTGACGCATGCAGTGTTGGCACAGTCCAACTGCATGGGGGGGGGGGGAAACTGCCCAGAGTTGGGCTTTAACCCCTTGGCGCCAGCGCCTCCCGGCCCTTTAAGGGTTTCAGAAGCCGGAAGGTGGGGCGGGGTTTTAAGGTCATGTGACCACCGTGATTCCCAGTCACGGCAGTCACATGATCGGGAAAGGTCCCGATTGAAAGAGATCAGGACCTTTCCATGAGTACCGGACATGTGTGCTGGGAGTGCGCAGGGCGAGCGCTCTCAGCACATATGTTTTTGTTAATTGCACGCAAATGTGCGGCCGCTCGGCGTGAAGAGGTTAAAGTGGTTCTAAAGGCTCAAGGTGTTATACCTGTGCATGAAATTAAAAAACCTTCTCTATGCAGCAGCCCTCCCCCCAGCCCCCCTCTCGATCCAGCGATGTGTACTGGAGTCTCGTGTATCCCGGGACTCCCTTTTCTCAATGGCTGAGACAGAAGCAGGAGCCATTGGCTCCCGCTGCTGTCAATCACAGCCAATGAGAAGAGAGAAGTGGTGGGGCCGAGCCAAGGCTTCCTGTGTGAATAGAGCTGCTTGCTATGGGGGCACCCGACAGGAGGGAGGGCCTAGGAGCTCCGGCAGGGGACCCGAGAAGAGGAGGATCTGGGCTGCTCGGTGCAAAACCATATATAGACATTTCCTGATTTTTTAAAAAATATATATATATATATATATATTTTTTTTTTTTTTTTACTTTTTGCTATAAAAACATATCCAGTAAAAAAAAACTTTAAAAATCAAATTTCGTCATAAATTTAGGCCAAAATGTATTCAGCGACATACAAAAAAAAAAATCCCAATACATGTAAATTAATTGGGTTACGTGAAAGTGATGGCGTCTACAAATGGTGGTATAAATACTGGAATTTTGTTTTTTTTTTTTTCTTACTATTAATGGCGGCGATTAGCGACTTATAGCGGGACTGCGGCGAGCATTCTGACACGGGTGGGGGAACCGATTTGGTGTCACTGACATCCCCAGTCACACCTATACAGTGATCAGTGCTAATAAAAAGTAATGGCACTGTACTAATGGCACTGGGCAGGAAGGGGTTACCATCTGGGGCGATCAAAAGGTTAACTGTGTGCTGTTTTACTGTAAGCACACTGCTTTGTATGGCTGAGCTGTGCAGAGCCATACAAAGCAGTGTGCAGGAGCTGACAGTGGAGAGATCTGTATTGTTTACATACAGGTCTCTCCCCTGTTGGAAATCCTCGGAGATCGCCGGGTGCTGGCGGGGAATCATCGGCCGAGACCCGGTGATTGACAGCTGAGGTCGTGAACGGCGCCGCGGGTAGGGCACGCCCCCAACCCGGACCGTCAAAATCACGTGATTTTGAGCACCCGCGCCGCCCTGTCGCGGTATTTCTGCTATAGGGCGACGTGGAAGTGGTTAAGATTATCAAGGCAGCTCACCTGTTTGATGACCTCCGTCTCATTTTCGTTCTCAAGGAGGAAGATGGGAAAGCTGAAATCCTCATAGGAGAAGCCGCTACCCAGGGGGTTCCATACGGTTCCGTTGCAGTGTGCGTACTGTGAGCCGTGCTCGCTGGTGTAAAGGCCTGTCAATCAAGAACAGAGGAGGGTCACAGATCAAGTGCTGTTACACTAAACCTTCGAGAGGAACTGGGAAGGGCAGCTTTTCAATGCCACCCGGCAATAAATACGGAAAGGTGGAAATGCACTTTGGAGAAGTTAAAGCAGAGCTCCACCCGAAAGGGGAAGTTCCGCTTTAACCACTTGCTGTCTGGCCGCTGTATATAAACGGCCGGACGGTGGCAGTCCAGGGGCTGGTTATCGTTCATAAACAGCGTCCACCATTTTGGACTGGGAGCGCGCAGCACTGCGATCCGGTGCCCGCTGTGTCCTCCGGACACAGTGGAACACTGATCATCGTATGGGACCTCTGTGTGAGGTCCCGATCATGTGATCACTGACTGGCCAATCAGTGATCACATGCAGAGTAGTAAGCAAGGTGTCACTTCTGACATCATTGCTTACTACGTGTGAAATCTGTGAATGATCACAGAGATCACATGGTACAGGGCTATTCACAACAGCCTTGTACCATGTGACAAGCTGTGACCAATCACAGCTCACACAGTATTTCTCAATGGCTGCAAGAATGCAGCCAGAGAGGAGAAATGATTGCTTTTACAGCCTTTATGGGTGTAAAAGCAATCAGTGTAAAAAAAAAAAATAATTCATCACCCCCCACAAGTAGTACAGTGTCACCATGGTGACACTGTACCGCTAGGGTGACTATGTAAAAAAAACAAAAACAAATAATATAAAAAATTAAAATAAAAATGTTTTTTGAAAAATTAGAATTTTTGCTTATAAACTAATTTGGGTTATTTTTTTTTATTTTTTTACTAAAAAGATAACCGAATACATTTTGGCCGAGATTTATGAAGAAAGATTATTTATTTGCAAACTTTTATAAGAAAAACACTTTAAACATTTTTTGAACTTTTTCATTTATATAGCAAAAAAAAAAAATCCCCGTGGTGAATAAATACACCTAAATAAAGTTTTAGCTGTCTCAAAAAAATGCTGAAAAAGTCATTTGGGTACTGGACTGGAAGGGGGGGGAAAGTGTCTGGACTGGAAGGGGGGGAAAAGTGTCTGGACTGGAAGGGGGGGAAAAGTGTCTGGACTGGAAGGGGGGGAAAGTGTCCGGACTGGAAGGGGGGGGGGGAAAGCGTCCGGACTGGAAGGGGGGGGGGGGAAAGCGTCCGGACTGGAAGGGGGGGAAAGCGTCCAGACTGGAAGGGGGGGAAAGCGTCCCGACTGGAAGGGGGGGAAAGCGTCCCGACTGGAAGGGGGGGAAAGCGTCCCGACTGGAAGGGGGGGAAAGCGTCCCGACTGGAAGGGGGGGAAAGTGTCCGGACTGGAAGGGGGGGGGGGAAGGTGTCCGGACTGGAAGGGGGTGAAAGTGTCCGGACTGGAAGGGGGGAGGGGGGGAAGTGTCCCAACTGGAAGGGGGGGGAAAGCGTCCCGACTGGAAGGGGGGAAAGTGTCCGGACTGGAAGGGGGGGGGGGAAGGTGTCCGGACTGGAAGGGGGGGAAAGTGTCCGGACTGGAAGGGGGGGGGAGTGTCCGGACTGGAAGGGGGGGGGGAGTGTCCGGACTGGAAGGGGGGGGGAGTGTCCGGACTGGAAGGGGGGGGGGAGTGTCCGGACTGGAAGGGGGGGGAAGTGTCCGGACTGGAAGGGGGGGGAAGTGTCCGGACTGGAAGGGGGGGGAAGTGTCCGGACTGGAAGGGGGGGGAGTGTCCGGACTGGAAGGGGGGGGAGTGTCCGGACTGGAAGGGGGGGGAGTGTCCGGACTGGAAGGGGGGGGGAGTGTCCGGACTGGAAGGGGGGGGGAGTGTCCGGACTGGAAGGGGGGGGGAGTGTCCGGACTGGAAGGGGGGGGGAGTGTCCGGACTGGAAGGGGGGGGGAGTGTCAGGACTGGAAGGGGGGGGGGAGTGTCCGGACTGGAAGGGGGGGGGGAGTGTCCGGACTGGAAGGGGGGGGGAGTGTCCGGACTGGAAGGGGGGGGAGTGTCCGGACTGGAAGGGGGGGGGGGGAGTGTCCGGACTGGAAGGGGGGGGAGTGTCCGGACTGGAAGGGGGGGAAGTGTCCGGACTGGAAGGGGGGGGGGGGGAGTGTCCGGACTGGAAGGGGGGGGGGGGGGAGTGTCCGGACTGGAAGGGGGGGAGTGTCCGGACTGGAAGGGGGGGAAGTGTCCGGACTGGAAGGGGGGGGAGTGTCCGGACTGGAAGGGGGGGGAGTGTCCGGACTGGAAGGGGGGGAAGTGTCCGGACCTGAAGTGGATAAAACCATGGACTTACCGAAGCCATCATTGGGACATGGTACATCCAAGGAGAAGCCCTCCGGAGGGGGCGGCTTGGCGTAGGTGACGGCTATCCCGGAGATACGGGAGCTGCCCTTCAGTTTCAGGAGAATGTTTCTGCTGAGGGAAAGAAAAAAGGATTTTTTACAGCTAAAACAGATGTTGGACACATGAAGTCGTACAATAAACGTCTCCGGTGATTGTGGACGGCAGTACAGGTGTGTGGTGTGATCTCTGCCTCCGTCACGTCTTACTTGTTGAATAAGTTGCCCTCCAGCAGCACCATGTAGGGGGGGTGGGGCCGCTCTCCAGTACCCAGGGCAGGTCGTCTTCCTTCTCCACCACGTGGATGACACCCGTGTCACCATTCCTGGACGCTGAAACACACAAAACTAAATTCACAGGAAGGACAACCAACGATATGGACTTACAGGAGGTTTTAGTTTTTGGGTTGACATCTACTTTAATGTTGGGGGGGATCTGAGGGGTGAAGGAGAAGGAATTGGGGTGATCTGAGGGGTGAAGGAATTGGGGTGATCTGAGGGGTGAAGGAATTGGGGTGATCTGAGGGGTGAAGGAATTGGGGTGATCTGAGGGGTGAAGGAATTGGGGTGATCTGAGGGGTGAAGGAGAAGGAATTGGGGTGATCTGAGGGGTGAAGGAGAAGGAATTGGGTGATCTGAGGGGTGAAGGAATTGGGGTGATCTGAGGGGTGAAGGAGAAGGAATTTGGGGTGATCTGAGGGGTGAAGGAATTGGGGTGATCTGAGGGGTGAAGGAGAAGGAATTGGGGGGATCTGAGGGGTGAAGGTCTTACACTGGCAGCCAATCTGATGCGTGGCATTGAGGAGTCGGACACACGGAGCCGTGCTGTTCAGTAGGATATAGATCTTCCTCTCCACAGAGTTCCCCCGACACAGACCTGACAGACATACAATCATCATTAATCATCTCTAAATATACAATCCCCTCCCCCCAATACAATCCCCTCCCCCAATACAATCCCCTCCCCCCAATATACCCAGCCCGGGCAATCACACAAAGAGTTGTTATAACCCCGGATAGGCTCAGGGCCCGAGAGGAGTACTGAGGTGGGGTGCTGTGATGTTTCCCCCCCCCCCGGCCATGACTTGCCTGAATTGTATAGAGAAGAACAGAGCCCCAGTGATGACATCATGGACTCTAAAAGAAGGTGGTCACATAACACGGCATAAATAATAAACACCGGTCACATGACGGGTATAAATAATAAACACCGGTCACATGACGGGTATAAATAATAAACACCGGTCACATGACGGGTATAAATAATAAACACCGGTCACATGGCGGGCACAAATAATAAACACCGGTCACATGACGGGTATAAATAATAAACACCGGTCACATGACGGGTTTGAAATAAATAATAACGATGATGAAGGAATGGAGGGACTGCTCTTAGTAATAAACACTGGTCACATGACAGGTATAAATTATAAACACCGGTCACATGATGGGTATGAAAAATTAACCTCGGTCACATGACAAATATAAACACCGGTCACATGATGGGTATAAATCATAAAGCCCTGTCACAAGACAAGTATAAACCCCGGTCACATGACGGGTATAAATTATAAAAAACGGTCACATGACGGGTATAAATCCTAAACCCCAATCACATGACGGGTGTAAATCCTAAACCCCGGTCACATGACGGGTATATATCACAAACCCCGGTCACATGACGCATATAAACCCCGGTCACATGACGCGTATGAATAATAAACCCCGGTCACATGACGGGTATAAATCCTAAACCCCAATCACATGACGGGTGTAAATCCTAAACCCCGGTCACATGACGAGTATAAACCCCGGTCACATGACGGGTATATATCACAAACCCTGGTCACATGACGGGTATAAACCCCGGTCACATGACGGGTATATATCACAAACCCCGGTCACATGACGCGTATAAACCCCGGTCACATGACGGGTATAAATCATAACAATGATGGAGGGACTCCTCTTTGAGTAGCAGAGAGCACTGAGACTCCTCTTAGTTATACACCCCGGTCACATGACAGGTATAAATGACAGTAATAGAGGATGGAGGGTCTCTCCAGGATGAGGTCACACGGGGGATCTTCTCGGTGAAGTCTCAGTTCTCAGGCTGCAGTCTGGGCTGTAATCACGTGATCCCGCCCCTCCAGGGCTGTGAGGGGACCAGAGATCACAGGGTTCTGCCGGTCACATGACCTGAGGACATGCCCAATACCACCCATCCCCCGGCGGCCTCGCTCACCAGTCAGCAACACCAGAGAGACACCGAACAACACACCGGCCGCCGCCATTATCTTCAGCCTTTCCACTTCCGCCCTGCCCAGAGGCCCATAGCGGCCTCCTTCCGCCAACACCTGGCTCCACTTCCGCCAGGGCTCCGGCCGGGTTAGTGGGCGTACCCGGACGCTCTGTCTGTGTGGGCGTGATCAGGCGACGCATGCGCGGAAACGGTGGGCCGGCGAAGCGAGTCCAACGCGGCACTTCCGGGACACTGTGGGCTGACGTGTGACGGGCGGCCGGGAAATGCTGACCAAGTTCGAGACCAAGTCTGCCCGGGTGAAGGGTAAGGAGGACCCCCCGGGGCTGAGGGGGCAGAGCAGTGCATTGTGGGTATACACAGGGTGATTGGGGGAGGGGCACCTCTGCTAGGCCCCCCTGAGGAACCACAAGGCCCAGCATCACCCCCCTTCCTTCATTCACTGACCTTGTGGGACTTGTAGTTCCTCAGGAGGGACCAGCAGCCCGGGCAGCCAATCACAGCCGTCGGAAATTTCCATCGCCAACCTTTGTCGTTTTTATTTGATTCCACCGCCAGCGAAAAATCTCTGCCCCCCCCCCCCCCACACACATCCGCTCACCAAGTTACAATGTACAGCCTGAGCGATCATCGGGGGAGGGGAGACTGAGGAAATGCCTCCTCCTGCAAAGTTACAATGTACAGTCTGATCACTGGGGGAGGGGAGGACTGAGGAAATGCCTCCTCCTCCTTCTGCAAAGTTACAATGTACAGTCTGATCACTGGGGAATGGAGACTGAGGAAATGCATCCTCCTCTTTCTGCAAAGTTACAATGTACAGTCTGATCATCAGGGGAGGGGAGATTGCTGCAGGAGGAGGCATTTCCTCAATCTCCCCTCCCCTGATGATCACTCAGACTGTACATTATAACTTTGCAGAAGGAGGAGGAGGCATTTCCTCAGACTGATGACAGATGGTGGCAATAAAGTAGATTTTGACGTCCTCTTTGCCCGATCTTCCTCCATGTTTCTCCCTCCGGATTGGCCGGTTCTGGGTGACAACCCCAAAGGAGGAACTTCGCCCCCTCCCCCACTTTTGTGAATCCCCTTATAGCTGTAATGCTGGGCAGTGATGTGCCGCACACCCCAGTACACAGCCCCGGAGGGAGGATCCATCATACTGCACCCATTGGTCAGTAGAGCCATGTGATGGTGCTGACCAATGAAAGTGCCATCTGAGGCTGCTCCTTACAGTAAGAGGTCCTACAAGAAAGAAGCACTCCTCCTCATTGGTCAGCAAGGTCACATGGCTCCATTGCACCCCAATACAGAGCCCTGGAGTGAGGATCCATCATAATTCTGGCAATGGCAAGGATTCATTGGTCAATGGAGCCATGTGACGGTGCTGACCAGTGAGAAGTGCCATCTGAGGCTGCCCCTTATAATAAGGGGTTCCAGAAAAAAAGGGGCTCCTCATTGGTCAGCAAGGTCACATGGCTCCATTGCACCCCAATACACAGCCGCAGAGTGATTATCCATCATAGTGCAACCCATTGGTCGATGGAGCCATGTGACGGTGCTGACCAATGAAAAGTGCCATCTGAGGCCCCTTCTAGGGGTCCTAGAAGAAAGAAGCGCTCCTCATTGGTCAGCAAGGTCACATGGCTCTATTGCACCCCAATACATAGCCTCGGAGTGAGGATCCATCACAATACTTGCAATGGCCAGCACTCATTGGTCAATGGAGCCATGTGACTGTTCTGACCAATGAAAAGTGCCATCTGAGGCTGCTCCTTATAGTAAGGGGTCCTAGAAGAAAGAAGTGCTCCTCATTGGTCAGCAAGGTCACATGGCTCTATTGCACCCCAATACAAAGCCCCGGAGTGAGGATCCATTATCATACTTGCAATGGCAAGAACTCATTGGTCAGTGGAGCCATGTGACTGTGCTGGTCAGTAAGAAGTGCCATCTGAGGCTGCTCCTTACAGTAAGAGGTCCTAGAAGAAAGAAGAGCTCCTCATTGGTCAACACAGTCACATGGCCAATGAGCACTGGCCATTGCAAGCATTATGAAGGATCCTCACTCCGGGGCTGTGCATTGGCTCCACTGCGCACCTCTTAGTCAGTGGAGTTCACCTTTTCCATGAGAAGATGGACTTGCCCAGAAGAAAGCCGACCCTGCCACCCTTACAATAAAGGCAACCAATCGGAGCCTCGCAGGAAATGCCATCGCATTCCGAACAAAAGGGTCCCGTGGGGCTCCCGAAGCATTGCAGTCGATATTGAAGATGGCGCGGGTTTCTGTATATTATGACCCGTCCGGAATTAAAACTTGCAGACAGGTCCTCTTTTAATGTTCTGCTTTCTCTTTCTTTCCTCGGTCAGGCCTGAGCTTCCACCCTAAGCGACCATGGGTCCTCACCAGTCTGCACAACGGCATCATTCAGCTGTGGGATTACCGCATGTGTACCCTCATAGACAAGTTCGATGAACACGATGGTAAGAAAACGATTATCCCGTGTCCTGCCAGAGGTGCGATCCCTCAATGAAGGCTTCCCGGAGGTGCCGGGTGAGGGGCCTCCTCTTGTTGTACCAGATTTGTACCCTCTTGGCACCGTCTCCACCCGGGTAAATGGTTGACTAACGTCCAGTAGGTTTTTGGGCTGGTATGCTGACATGGACAGTCAGAACTTCCCGGCCTCGTATTAGGGGTCAGTGTTGGACTCTAGTAATGGGGGGTTGTCTCCAGCATCGTGTGACCCGGCCTCATGGGTGGCAAACTATGGGGTGGGTCTTGGGAAGCGATGGTTACAAAAGTTCATGACACTCAGAAGCAAATTTTATTGAATGAGAGCATCAGGAGAAGGCAACGCGTTTCAGGGAAATTGCCTTCCCCTTCCTCAGGGCTGAAGCCGTGAACAGGGTTGGACGAGCGGTGAGATGAGATGAAGTTGTCATGTGACCAATCTGAGATTTGAGATCGAGCCTCATTATAGGCATCCAATAGCATCTCACCGCTAGTCCCCTTCTTCAGGGCTGAAGCCATGAACAGGGTTGGACGAGCGGTGAGATGAAGTTGTCATGTGACCGATCTAAGATTTGAGATCGAGCCTCGTTATAGGCCTCCTTCTAGCATCTCACCGCTAGTCCAGTCACATCCACAGCTTCAGCCCTGAGGAAGGGGACTAGCGGTGAGATCCTATTAGGTTGCCTATAACGAGGCTTGATCTCAAAACCTAGATCGGTCACATTACAATCTCACCGCTAGTCCCCTTCCTCAGGGTCGAAGCCGTGGATATGATTGGACGAACGATGAGATGAAGTTGTAATGTGGCCGATCTAAGTTTTGAGGTCAAGCCTCATTATAGGCGTCCTGTTATCATCTCACCGCTAGTCCCCTTCCTCAGGGCTGAAGCCGTGGATACGATTGGACGAGTGGGAGATGAAATTGTCATGTGACCGATCTAAGTTTTGAGGTCAAGCCTCATTATAGGCCACCTCCTAGCATCTCACCGCTAGTCCCCTTCCTCAGGGCTGAAGCCATGGATATGACTCTACAAGCGGTGAGATGCTATTAGGTTTCCTATAATGAGGCTTGATCTCAAAATGTAGATCGGTCACATGACCATTGCATCTCCTCTCACCCCTCGTCCAATCGTATCCATGGCGTCAACCCTGAGGAAGGGGGAGACCATTTTCCTGAAACGCGTTGCCTTTGACTAGTGGTGAGATGAAATTGTCATGTGACCGATCTAAGTTTTGAGATCAAGCCTCATTATAGGCAACCTAATAGCATCTCACTCCTAATCCCCTTCCTCAGGGCTGAAACCGTGGATATGATTGGACGAGCAGTGAGATGCTATGAGGTTTCCTATAATGAGGCTTGATCTCAAAACTTAGATCGGTCACATGACAATTTCATCTCATCTCACCGCTCGTCCAATCGTTTACACGGCTGGTGACCGATCTAAGATTTGAGATTGAGCCTCATTAGAGGCATCATAATAGCATCTCACAGCTAGTCCTCTTCCTCAGGGCCGAAGCCGTGGATACCATTGGACGAGGGGTGAGAGGAGATGAAATTGTCATGTGACCGATCTAAGTTTTGAGATCAAGCCTCAATATAGGCAACCTAATATTATCTCACCACTCGTCCAATCATATCCACGGCTTCAGTCCTGAGGAAGGGGACTAGCGGTGAGATGCTATTAGGTTGCCTATATTGAGGCCTGATCTCAAAACTTAGATCGGTCACATGACAATTTCATCCCTCACCACTCGTCCAATCGTATTCACGGCTTCAGCCCTGAGGAAGGGGGAGACCATTTTCCCGAAACGCGTTTCCTTCTCCTGATGCTCTTATCCAATAAAAATTTAGGTTGGGCTTCTGAGTGTCATCTACTTTTGTAATGGGCGTCATTCATTCACTGACTTCCGTGAATGAATGAACTGCAAGTCCCGACAGCTTTAGCGGCTGTGGGCTTGTAGTTTTTAACCCCTTCACGCTGGCACCTCCTGGCCCTTTAAGGGTTTTCAGACACTGGGAGGCGGGGTGGGATTTTATGGTCGTGACCGCCGTGATTCGCTGTCACGGTGGTCACATGATCGGAAAAAGTCCCAATCACAATTGGAGATCGGGACTTTTCCGTGAGACACCGACATACGTGCTGGGAGCGCGCAGGGCGCGCGCTCTCAGCACATGTGTTTTCAAATGGTACGCAAATATGCAGCCGCTCAGCGTCAATGCCCAGCCGTCGAGAGGCCGCATATTTCCTACGGTCAGCGTCAAGGGGTTAATGAACTACCACAACGCTGCGGCACGTTATGGTAGTTCATTGAAGCTTCCTGTCAGAATACCTGCCGTACATCCCTGTACACCCCATACATCCCGTATAGCAAGCAGACATTCTGACAGGTATGCAGGAGACCTGCATGGCACCAGCGAGGCATGAGGCATTGCAAGATTGACTGTTACAAGCATGACTTCCCAAAGGTAGAGGCATGATGGGACTTGTAGTTTCGCAACAGCTGGAGGGCTGCCAGATTGACACCCCTGCTTTAGGGCCTCATTCAAACTGTGCGCACATGAAAACTGATGGAGGAAAAGTGTCCAAATCTCACTTGTAGAGACATCAGATGCACATCTGGATTCATGCGCGTTTCCGTGAGCTTTTATGAGCGCTGAAATCCGTTTTCATGCGCATCAGTTATATGCCCTGTACACAGCAATGTTAAAAGTCACATCGGTTTTATTTTTTCTGTGCATATAAAATCTACAGGTTGTGGTGTGAACAACCAGTTTTTCTTTTTGTTTGTTTTCTTTTTGTTTGTTTTCTTTTTCTTTGTTTTCTTTTTTTCTTTTCTTTTTGTTTGTTTCCTTTTTTTCTTTTCTTTTCTTTCCTTTTTTTCTTTTTGTTTTCTTGTTTTCGTTTTGGGTTTTTTTTTGTTTTTTTTGTTTTGTTTTTTTAAGCCCTTGCAGAATGCATGCAGAAAAACCTGATGTCTCTGCACATGGTGTGAACCATGGCCTCAGCGTCTTCACCTATTTCATCTAGGATGTGTGTGGTATCTTAGCTCCACTATAAATGTCCTTTTTTCTTTTTCTAGGGCCGGTCCGTGGTATTGATTTTCATAAGCAGCAGCCTCTGTTTGTCTCTGGAGGAGATGACTACAAAATCAAGGTCAGTGTGGCGTTCCTGTGTGCCGTGTATTTCAAACCACCTAGTACCCTTCACCGTGACTCTGCGTATAGTGGCATGAAATAAAGGGCGGCTGTAAAAAGAAAAAAACGCTCCAGCACCGGGCAGTGCTGCCTTGTGATCTGCTAGTGTATGCCTAGCTGTGTGCAAGATGCAGACTAATGGCGGCGTCCTGTACACTGATTCCTACTGAACACGCCCCACCCGGAAATGCAAAATCACGTGTGTGTATATATATATGTATGTATGTGTGTGTGTGTATATATATATATATATATATATATGTATGTGTGTGTATGTATGTGTGTACACACACACATACACACACACCCCCCCCCCCCCCCCCCCCCCACCCCGCCACCAATTGTGCAAGTTCTCCCACTTACAAAGATGAGAGAGGCCTGTAATTGGCATCATAGGGAGACCTCAACTATGAGAGACAAAATGAGGAAACAAATCCAGACAATCACATTGGCTGATCTGGAAAGAATTTATTTGCAAATTATGGTGGAAAATAAGTATTTGGTCGCCTACAAACAAGCAAGATTTCTGGCTCTCACAGACCTGTACCTTCTTCTTTAAGAGGCTCCTCTGTCCTGCACTCATTACCTGTATCAATGGCACCTGTTTGAACTTGTTATCAGTATAAAAGACACCTGTCCACAACCTCAAACAGTCACACTCCAAACTCCACTATGGTGAAGACCAAAGAGCTGTCGAAGGACACCAGAAACAAAACTGTAGCCCTGCACCAGGCTGGGAAGACTGAATCTGCAATAGGCAAGCAGCTTGGTGTGAACAGATCAACTGTGGGAGCAATAATTAGAAAATGGAAGACATACAAGACCACTGATAACACTGTTCAACAGGTAAAAAGTTTTGGGCATAAAATTAGCTAATCTTACATAATTTTGGGGTGCTGAAAACGAAAATGACCCTAAAAAATGTTGATTGGCTCTAGTTTCCATGATATATTCACCCATCTAATGACGTAAGCCATTCAAAATTATGATGCAACTTCAGCTGCATATTGCGCAATGGATACTGGTGACCAATACAAAATGTCATGTATACTGAGATGATGCAATATTAGCCTTTAATTGCATCACTTCACTGCATAAAAGCTGCAGTATCTGTAGCTGATTGGAGTTCGTCTTTACATTTCGTTTTATGCTTATATAGGCTACTCAGTAATGCCTCGAACTTGTGTGAATAAAGCAGATAATTTCTGCTATATCTGCGGTGAAATAACTTTTATCTCATAAAAAAGGAGGATAACAGGAATGATTAAGAAAGCTTACAACTTGTATTTTGGCTGCAAGATAGGAGACCAGGACAAGAGCTGGGCACCACATATATGCTGCAATTCTTGTGGGACGGCACTGGAGCAATGGTTGAATGGAAAAAAGGCATCTATGCCTTTTGCTGTGCCAATGATTTGGAGAGAGCCAACAGATCATGTTAGTAATTGTTACTTTTGTATGGTGCCTCCAATTGTAAAAGGGCTAAATAAGAAGAAAAAGTTTTCTGTGCACTATCCAAATATTCCATCGGCAATACGTCCAGTTCCTCATGGAGAGGGGCTACCAATTCCTAAAGCACCAGAATCCTTCGTGGTTGAGTCAAGTGAGGAAGAACCTGAAGCGTGTAGTCACGTGCAGTTGTAAGAGATAGCCCTTTCCTCGAATACAAGAGAAAAGCCAAGAGAAGCAAAACCGACACAAACTGAAGACAAAACTAGTGAGAATCCTAAGTATTAAAATGATTCAACTTAGCTTAAGGCTATAATTTTTCTTGGTAATCCTATGCAATATATTATGCCATTTAGGCTTTGTTATGTAGTCATATCACTTGCTTTATATTTGTGGAAAGACATCTATCTATATAATTATTGTGCATTATGTAGTCATTACGCCTATAGTAGAAAACTTTCCGTTTACAGAAAAACTAGAGCCAATTGACAAATTTCATTGTTATATTTGAACTCAGAATGTGAAATTCATTAAGAAATGGATCCTTTTGTTTCCAAAACTGGCAAAAAATAAAAATTTGTTGAACAGTGTAATCTCCCTCGATCTGGGGCTCCACGCAAGATCTCACCCCGTGTATATATATATATATGTGTGTGTGTATGCAATTATAGTGGCACTCTCTCTCACACACACACATATATAATGTGTATGTGTGTATGTATATATGTATGTGTGAGTGTATATGTGATGTTGCGCACCCCTGGCGTCCTGTAGCAGTAGTTCTGCTATAGGGCGGCGGAGAGCCGGTTCAGAGATCCTTCAGATACAAGAGCAGTCAGATCCCGGTGGGCCCTGCCAGGAAATGTCTGATTTTTGTTTCTTCTTTTCACCGCAGGTCTGGAATTACAAGCTTCGGCGCTGTCTGTTCACCCTGCTGGGTCACCTGGATTATATCCGCACCACCTTCTTCCATCATGTGAGTAGAGGGATCCGGACATTTCATAAAGGTGGTCTTAAAAAAGGAGAGGTCTGTGAGCCAAGCTGCGGCCCATGAGCCAATACAGACCATGAATATCTCGTATGCTGACGGACGGAGGTCTGCGATGATGACGGTTTCAGGGAGATTTAGAACGTTCAGTATTACCAGATACTTGGGAGGTGAAGGCGTTCCAGAATAAAATCGCAGCGGAGGAGGGGTCTTGTATGTAAGGGTGGAAGCTGACAAGAGCAGCGTGAAGGGGATTAGGATGATAAAATATTAATAAAGTTGATTATTAAAGCATCGTCTGGTTGTGTTGCAGGAATACCCCTGGATCCTCAGCGCCTCCGATGATCAGACCATCCGGATCTGGAACTGGCAGTCTCGCACTTGCGTCTGGTAAACAAACAAAAAAAGAAAAACAGTTTGACCGCTACATTCCTAAACACACAACAGTACAATCAGTCTGTATATGCATTAAAGTATGCTGGGTGCCCTGTACCATGTGATTTCTGTGATCATTCACAGATTTCACATGTAGTGAGCAATGTGGAACCTAAGGGGGTCACTGTGGAACTTAAGGGGTTAATCTTCTGCATTGTGTTTGATCCTGTCTTCTCTGATCCTCCCCTTCTACTGTCCCCAATCCATCTGCCGATTAGTACAGAACCTTAGAGGCCAGCTGCACATGCTCAGTTTGATGTGGGTTGCTAGAGAGTTTTGTTTTTTTGTTTTTTTCTTGGGAGAGTGCATGTGATCAGCACAGAGCCAATCACCACTGTCCAGACAGAGGGTTATGGGTTATGCAGCCTCATAGGACAATCGGTCCAATTCTAACTAAGCCCAAACCTGCTCTTACTCCCATTCTAAGTTTATTCTATCTACCTTGTAAAAGAAAAGATGCCTATTCGTATCCTGAGGCCGCTGCAGTCCGGTCACATGTGCTAGCGCTAGCTTCAGCGTAGAGGAGAGACCGCTGGCAACAGATGGCCCATAGTAAGCCTATGGGTGAGGTCATTGCCCTGGCCTATGGGTGAGGTCATTGCCCTGGCCTATGGGTGAGGTCATTGCCCTGGCCTATGGGTGAGGTCATTGCCCTGCCTATGGGTGAGGTCATTGCCCTGGCCTATGGGTGAGGTCATTGCCCTGGCTATGGGTGAGGTCATTGCCCTGGCCTATGGGTGAGGTCATTGCCCTGGCCTATGGGTGAGGTCATTGCCCTGGCCTATGGGTGAGGTCATTGCCCTGGCCTATGGGTGAGGTCATTGCCCTGGCCTATGGGTGAGGTCATTGCCCTGGCCTATGGGTGAGGTCATTGCCCTGGCCTATGGGTGAGGTCATTGCCCTGGCCTATGGGTGAGGTCATTGCCCCGGCCTATGGGTGAGGTCATTGCCCCGGCCTATGGGTGGAGGTCATTGCCCCGGCCTATGGGTGAGGTCATTGCCCTGGCCTATGGGTGAGGTCATTGCCCTGGCCTATGGGTGAGGTCATTGCCCTGGCCTACGGGTGAGGTCATTGGCCCAGGCCTACGGGTGAGGTCATTGCCCTGGCCTACGGGTGAGGTCATTGCCCTGGCCTACGGGTGAGGTCATTGCCCTGGCCTACGGGTGAGGTCATTGCCCTGGCCTACGGGTGGGGTCATTGCCCTGGCCTACGGGTGGGGTCATTGCCCTGGCCTACGGGTGGGGTCATTGCCCTGGCCTACGGGTGGGGTCATTGCCCAGGCCTACGGGTGGGGTCATTGCCCAGGCCTACGGGGTGGGGTCATTGCCCCGGCCTACGGGTGAGGTCATTGCCCCGGCCTACGGGTGAGGTCATTGCCCCGGCCTACGGGTGAGGCCATTGCCCCGGCCTACGGGTGAGATCACGTGACCCAACCGGAGCTGCTTCAGAATAGGAACGTATAGACAACTTTTCTTTCACAAAGTAGATAGAATGGGGGTTGGGAGTAGGTTTTCAGGGGTGTCAGACTGCTGCACTCCAGCTGTTGTGGAACTACAAATCCCATGAGGCATTGCAGGGCTGACCATTAAAAGCATGACTCCCAAAGGCAGAGGCATGATGGGACTTGTAGTTTCTCAGCAGCTGGAGGGCCTCCAGTTTTGACACCTGTGGTTTAGGCTTGGGAGTTCAGCTTTTAATTCAGCAATGGTGAACCCAGCAGCCAAAATGAGGCCACATTGTAATGGATGCAGCAGAAGGGTGGAGCTGTGAACATCTGCAAAGGTCCCTGTGGCCTTGTCCCTGAAATATTAGAAGGCAGGAGTCCTGTCCTGGTATCAGCCCATCACTGAAACGACTTTTGAATGGACTGACCCTTTTGGACATGACAAATATTTATCCGTTGTAATGGGGTATGTCTGAAAGTCATTCCTGAACAAGTTTTTTGCAGAACACTGATTTTGTATTTTTTTTTTTTTTTCCTCCGCAGCGTCCTGACGGGTCACAACCATTACGTCATGTGCGCCCAGTTCCACCCATCGGAAGATCTGGTAGTTTCTGCCAGTCTGGACCAGACAGTGCGCGTTTGGGATATTTCTGGTGAGCTGCCCAGGTCAAGGGGGTCCCCTGGGTGCCAGCTACTTGCTCAAAACTGCAGCAGAGGAGATGAGGGGTTGGATAAGCCCGATGGAGCATTGCGGTTTTCCAAGATGGCCGTTTAGTTTTGGTCCAGCGGACGCAATGTGTAGCACCACTTCAATGCGTTCGATACGTTTTAGGCAAGGTTTAAAGCAGAACTCCGGTTCTGAGCAGCTGCTCCCCTCTACATGAGGCCATTGCGGCTTTATTACTTCCCACCCGAAGCCTCATCACAGCATTGTATGTGGAGCTGTCACATGATTGCAACCTGATGAGAAAAATGAGGTACTCCTAGGGAACCAAAAAATGAACCTGGCGCTGAGTATTGATATGTTAGGTGACTGGAATTCTGCTCAAAGCGGAGTTCCACCTGAAAAAAAAAAAATAGAAGTCAGTAGCTACAAAAACTGTAGCTGCTGACTTTTAAAATACAGCCACTTACCTGTCCCTCGGTCCTGCGATGTCCTCACCGCAGCCCGTTTCACCAGCTGTCTGGTGTTCCAGGTGCCGCCATCTTCAGTGTGGGCACCCGGCTGTGATAGCTTGCGGCTTCACAGACGGGTGCCCACTGAGCGTGTGTGAGAAGCGCTGCTCTTCCTGAATGGGTCACGTAGTCTTCTGGGACCTGTCACGTGTCCCAGAAGACTATGGGGAGGGAGGACAACTTCCGCTTCCAATCGCCTAGGCCAGGCGTGGGCAACTGCAGCCCTCCAGCTGTTGTAGAACTACAAGTCCCATGAGGCATTGCAAAACTGACAGTTACAAGCATGACTCCCAAAGGCAGAGGCATGATGGGAATTGTAGATCACCAACAGCTGGAGGGCCACAGTTGCCCACCCCTGGCCTAGGCAATCGCAATAGAAGTGGAAGCGGGTACCTGTCAAATTGGGGTACCCGCTCCCCAAAGGTGCCGATCCTTAATGGGGGAGCGGAGGACCAGTCTTTAAAGCAGAACTTCCCCTTTTGGGTGGAGCTCTGCTTTAAGTTGTTAGTTTGCAGGATGCGTTTTTAAGCGTTCACCTTGGGGGAATGTTTACCATTGAGGGAGTGGGGTTAGGAATCAATAGGAAGAATGGGGCATTTTGGGGAAATTAGTTTTGGTTTGACGTGTTTTTCTTCCCCAGCCAACATTGATCTGATTGGCTGCTCCTGGCACCAAACATCATGTAGCGCACGCAGGGATACTTGGATACAAGGATTTTTTGTGAGATAGAGTCCTTTTGCTGGTATTCGGCTCCAGTTTCTAACTGTTGAACACAGATCTCAATGCGAGTGCTGATTGCCACTTTAAACAAGCTGCTGGCAGGCTTCAGCACTTCTTGCATTTTGTTGAAAGCCTGCTAGCAGCTTAAAGTGGCAATCAGCACTCCCTATAGAATCTGTGTTCAATCCTTATGCTAGTATTCGGCTCCAGTTTCTAAATGTTGAACACAGATCCCAATGCAAGTGCTGATTTCCACTTTAAACAAGCTGCTGGCAGGCTTCAGCACTTCTTGAATTTTGTTGAAAGCCTGCTAGCAGCTTAAAGTGGCATTCAGCACTCCCTTTAGAATCTGCATTCAATCCTTTTGCTAGTATTCGGCTCCAGTTTCTAAATGTTGAACACAGATCCCAATGCGAGTGCTGATTGCCACTTTAAACAAGCTGCTGGCAGGCTTCAGCACTTCTTGAAGTTTGTTGAAAGCCTGCTAGCAGCTTAATTAAAGTGGCAATCAGCACTCCCTTTAGAATCTGCGTTCAATCCTTATGCTAGTATTCGGCTCCAGTTTCTAAATGTTGAACACAGATCCCAATGGGAGTGCTGATTGCCACTTTAAACAAGCTGCTGGCAGGCTTCAGCTTTTCTAGAATTTTGTTGAAAGCCTGCTAGCAGCTTAATTAAAGTGGCAATCAGCACTCCCTTTAGGATCTGTGTTCAACATTTACAAATGTAAATGGTACTTTAAAAGGTTCAAGCTCTGCAAATGCTGTTCACACTATATGAGCTGAAGCCTGCGTGAAGCAGGCCGTAAAGATTCCGGAGTGGGGTTGCAATACTGCTAGCATTAGTCTGCTGTTAGGTTCATGCTCCTTCCCTGCTTGGCCAGCTCCATCTCCTGCAGTTTTGAGTGCGGTTCTGGCGCCTACTTTAAAGCACACAGCAGATCAGACCAGTCCGCAGAAGAGTTTGCATGAGAGGGCAGAGACTGAGCCCATCTCAACCAAATCTCTCTCTGCCAACATGAACTTGGAGGGATTGTTGCTCTCCTCTGTGCTGTCGCTGTTGTCTACTTTCTCTTAATGACTCCAGAAAGCATGCCGCGTGAACGATTTAACTCCTGTGTGAGCTGCATGTCACCTCGAGGTCTTTTTACCTACTAAACTCCCAACGCCAGCAAGTAATAAGGGCTCGCTTGTTCTATTAATTGCTGCAATTGCCGTTTTAAACCGAAAGGGTACAAGTTACACTGTTGTGAATGGAGCTTACACCAAAAAAACGATGGCTTTCAAAATGAACCTAAAAAACCATTGGCTTATAATTACTGTATTCATCGTTTGTAATCGGGGGAATTTTTTCTTTTAAGTACATTTATCATATAAAAAAAATGGATGCTCCTGCCCACATAGTAGAACACGTTTAAAATATACATAGTTGCCAATTTTTCACTACTGTATCTTCTGTAAAATCCTCATTCTTGAGATGAGAAGCTAGCCTGTGCTTTTCATCTCAAGTAAGTTTTGGCCTAGCCTTGCTCATTAAAATGGCTGTTGACCACAATTTGGCCTAGCCTTGCTCATTAAAATGGCTGTTGACCACAATTTGGCCTAGCCTTGCTCATTAAAATGGCTATTGACCAAAATTTGGCCTAGCCTTGCTCATTAAAATGGCTGTTGACCAAAATTTGGCTTGGCCTTGCTCATTAAAATGGCTGTTGACCAAAATTTGGCCTAGCCTTGCTCATTAAAATGGCTGTTGACCAAAATGTGGCCTAGCCTTGCTCATTAAAATTGCTGTTGACCAAATGTTGGCCTAGCCTTGCTCATTAAAATGGCTGTTGACCAAAATTTGGCCTAGCCTTGCTCATTAAAATGGCTGTTGACCAAAATGTGGCCTAGCCTTGCTCATTAAAATGGCTGTTGACCAAAATTTGGCCTAGCCTTGCTCATTAAAATTGCTGTTGACCAAAATTTGGCCTAGCCTTGCTGATTAAAATGGCTGTTGACCAAAATTTGGCCTAGCCTTGCTCATTAAAATGGCTGTTGACCAAATGTTGGCCTAGCCTTGCTCATTAAAATTGCTGTTGACCAAATGTTGGCCTAGCCTTGCTCATTAAAATGGCTGTTGACCAAAATTTGGCCTAGCCTTGCTCATTAAAATGGCTGTTGACCAAATGTTGGCCTAGCCTTGCTCATTAAAATGGCCGTGGACCAAATGTTGGCCTAGCCTTGCTCATTAAAATGGCTGTTGACCAAAATTTGGCCTAGGCTTGCTCATTAAAATGGCTGTTGACCAAATGTTGGCCTAGCCTTGCTCATTAAAATGGCTGTTGACCAAATGTTGGCCTAGCCTTGCTCATTAAAATGGCTGTTGACCAAAATTTGGCCTAGCCTTGCTCATTAAAATGGCTGTTGACCAAAATTTGGCCTAGCCTTGCTCATTAAAAGGGCTGTTGACCAAAATTTGGCCTAGCCTTGCTCATTAAAATGGCTATTGACCAAAATTTGGCCTAGCCTTGCTCATTAAAATGGCTGTTGACCAAAATTTGGCCTAGCCTTGCTCATTAAAATGGCTGTTGACCAAAATTTGGCCTAGCCTTGCTCATTAAAATGTCTGTTGACCAAAATTTGGCCTAGCCTTGCTCATTAAAATGGCGGGGTATTTAGATTTTGTGCTGTCCTAGGCAACACAGAAATCATCCGCCACCTCCATGGTGGAGAGAGACCAACACCAGACCCCCTACCCACACGGAGAGAGCCTGACAGTGACCAACAACACCCCTGCTCCATCCCCCCCCCCCCCATATGAGAGAGCCTTCCATTAACACCCCACCACTTATTCTCCCCCCCCCAACAGAGAGATCCTCGCCTTCACAGCTCTTGACATCCCCGGGAAACGACAGTCAGGCTCTGCATACACCATCAAGCAGCCCGCAGCTTCTCTTGCTTCCCACCTGGTCCCCATGCCACATATGTCCCTTCTGGGGGGCAGTGCTGCCCCCCTAAAAAATGCCTCCCCAGGCAAATGCCTTGTAGTAAATATGCCCCTGGCGGAGACAAGGGGGTACCTGCAGGAGAGGTGCAAGGGCCACATGAAATAGCTTGGAGGGCCGGATTTAGCCCAAAGGCCTTGTGTTGGACACCTGTAAACAAGACCCTCCAGTAAAAATCCTCGATTTTAGAGTTACAAAATAATAAACGTTAAAAGGAAAAATAAAATAAAATGGCGGGTGGCTATTGATTCACTTGATTCTTGTGTCATATGTGGGGTACAAACTTCTTTTTCTGTGTATGATACTGTTTAGCATATGGAATGTAAGAACTTTTCTTTGAGTAAAGTCCAGGGATACTAAAGCCTTTGCAATCGGCCACTATACAGCCAATACTATCCAGTCAAGGAACTGAAAGTCCCAGCATGCCCTGACCCCTTTTTTTGCACGACTTTCCTTACCCCAGTGTTCATTGAAACTAATATGATTTCTTCTGTGGCCATTAATCCTGTGCATGCCTAACTCATAACTGCCTGCAGATGCCATGCCACCTAATCCACTGTGAACACCCTCCCAAGTTTGTCCCATACACTGGTCCATCCTAAGTGTCCTTCCCGCCCTCTTCATTTGTGCAGTCGCAGATATTTTCCACTCATGCTGCTGCTGCGTCTAGCAGTACATGGCTACGTTCACATTCCTCAGCTCATCCGGCATGTTGTGGTCATCTCACCCCATGGAGCAAGATGAGAAGATTGTTGTAGACCACCAAAGCTAAGACACCTGAAGGCCAGGCTGGCCTGATGTCCACCATCTTTTATGTGTTCATTGATGTAGGATTGGTTTGAAGTCTGGAGGGAATAAAGTGCATGTGCTGAGGCTTGAGCCATGCAGGTCAAAGTAAAAGGATCACTTAAAGCGGAGCTCCACCCAAAAGGGGAAGTTCCGCTTTAAGGACTGGTCCCCTGCTCCCCATTAAGGATTGGCACCCGAAATTGACAGGTACCCGCTCCCACGTCCACTTTCCAAGGCAATTGGAAGCAGAAGTTGTCTTCCTACCCTCCCTCCGTGTAGTCTTCTGGTCCCAGGGTCCATTCAGAAAGCACAGCGCTGCTCGCGCATGCGCAGTGGGCACCTGGCTGTGAAAGCCGCAAGCTGTCACAGTCGAGTGCCCACACTAAAGATGGCAGCGTCTGGACTACCAGACGGCTGGTGAATCGGGCTGCGGGGAGGACACCGCAGGATCGTGGGACAGGTAAGTGGCTGTTTTTTTAAAAGTCAGCAGCTACAGTTTTTGTAGTTGCTGACTTTTTTTTTTTCTACAGTGTGAGTGGAACTCGGCTTTAACTCCTCACTTCCCAACCGCATATATCATCATTGCTTCTATGTCTGGCCACTAGAAGCAAGGGGAAATACCTGGTGATTCCAGGTATGGCTGTGGCATGTGACTCTCCCCTTCATCCCTTGCAGAACATTAGATGGGTGAAAGCACAACTAAAATTTGAAGAAGTTCAGTAAAATTATATTTTTCGTGGCAACGCGTTTCTAGGGCTCAGAACCCTCCTTTCATCAGGGTTCATGCGATGGTGGTGAATTTCAGTTGTATTGTACAGCAGTTGCAAAATGTTAGTATCTGGTCATCCGATCCAAATTCACAAACAGACCTGATGAAGAGGGAGCTTTGACCCCTGAAATGCATTGGTACCGTCCTGATGGAGGAGGAGCTTTGAGCCCCTGAAATACGTTGGATACAGTTCCGTTGAAGGAGGAGCTTTGAGCCCCTGAAAAGCATTGATACCGTCCTGATGGAGGAGGAGTTTTGAGCCCCTGAACTATGTTGGATACAGTTCTGGTGAAGGGGGAGCTTTGAGCCCCTGAGATACGTTGGATACAGTTCTGGTGAAGGGGGAGCTTTGAGCCCCTGAGATACGTTGGATACAGTTCTGGTGAAGGGGGAGCTTTGAGCCCCTGAGATACGTTGGATACAGTTCTGGTGAAGGGGGAGCTTTGAGCCCCTGAAATGCATTGATACCATCCTGATGGAGGAGGAGTTTGAGCCCCTGAACTATGTTGGATACAGTTCTGGTGAAGGGGGAGCTTTAAGCCCCTGAAATGCATTGGTACCGTCCTGATGAAGGAGCAGCTTTGAGCCCCGAAATATTTGGATACAGTTCTGGTGAAGGGGGAGCTTTGAGCAAATGAAATGCATTGGTACGGTCCTGATGGAGGATCTTTGAGCCCCAAAATACGTTGGATACAGTTCTGGTGAAGGAGGAGCTTTGAGCCCCTAATCTACATTGGATACAGTTCTGGTGAAGGGGGAGCTTTGAGCCTCTGAAATACATTGGTACCATCCTGATGGAGGAGCTTTGAGCCCCAAAATACGTTGGATACAGTTCTGGTGAAGGAGGAGCTTTGAGCCCCTAATATACATTGGATACAGTTCTGGTGAAGGGAGAGGCTTTGAGCCTCTGAAATGCATTGGTACGGTCCTGATGGAGGAGGAGCTTTGAGCCCCTCAACTACGTTGGATACAGTTCTGGTGAAGGGGGAGCTTTGAGCCCCTGAAATGCATTGGTTCAGTCCTGATGGAGGAGCTTTAAGCGCCTGAAACGAGCTGAATTTTAGACTTCGTATTGTGGAAAAATAGAATTCTTACTGAACTTATTCAAGCTTTGTGCTGCTCTCATGCTTCGAACGTTCTTCAGACTAGTCCAAGGCCCATTTGGGATACAACACCCAATGGAGAACTGCCTCTACAATGGCTTCTGTTTTTCATTCCCCCTGGGATCCAACTCTCCACCAACGCATACCCTTCTTCCATGTGATTGGGCTCGTACCTCCTGATTGCCCTAGAGTTGTCACATTGGGTTAGGAAAAATCCATGAACCCTGAAGGCTGGGAAATTAGTACAGGAAGATGCAGAACTGCATGCTCTTCTTTCAGTTCAAAGCGAAAAAAAATAAAAAAAAATCTAAAGGAGGGCCAAACCAAATGGTGAAGAGTGCAAGTAGCTTTAATGATTTGTAATATGATCTCTTAGAATATCCAACACGTTTCGGGGGCAATGGCACTCCCTTCATCAGGGCTTAAAAACGTTTTGAGTGCTGCTGCTGTCAATATTGAGACATTCACAAGATAATTAGGCAGATCCAATACAGAATGTTTGTCTACCTGTTCCTTTGAGCCTTTTTGAGTCCTCATAATGTTTCAACTTGATGACGTTAAGTGAATTGGCCCCCAAAATGTGTTGGCTATGCTATATGATCATAATTCATTAAAGCAACTTTTTCACCGATTAGTAGGCTCTCCTCTTGTGTTTTTTAGCTTGCTGTAGCCACCTCACCAGAGCCCAATGAGTTAGTTGAAGTATGAGGTTTTGTTTTGTTTTTTTGTTTTGGGTTTCTTTTTGTTTTTTTGCCCCAAAATTTCCCTTGGGGATGCCCAACTCTTTCCCCGCTCCATTAAAAAAAAAAAAAAGGAAAATATTTTCGTTAAAGCTGCACTTTACACAAGTGGCCATGACACAGCTCACTAGTGTTCCAATACTGGCATCCAAGTCCAGCCAAGCTCTGGAAGCCGTAGGCCTATCACGTTGGTGGTCTTGTGGCTGCAGGAAGTGTAAGTCCTGTTTGTGACTGTCCCTTTTAACCTGTATCTCTTCTGCTCTCGTCTCATGGAAAGGCCTGCGCAAAAAGAACCTTTCTCCGGGGGCGGTGGACTCCGACGTACGAGGAATCACGGGAGTGGATTTGTTTGGGACCACCGACGCGGTGGTGAAACATGTTCTGGAGGTACTGTGCATCCGCCCTTCCTATGTATGTATCTAACGTCATATGGATGAGACGCTGGGACCCTAAAGAGGAGGAATCGTAGATTTTTGCTGTAGAATAGAATAATTTGCGAATAAACAGTTTTAAATGTTAGCAAGTTTTTTTTTTAGTTACATGTAAAATGTTTTATGTATCACAGGCAGTTATATTTACAAAGTGCTGACAGTTTACACAGCGGTTTATGTACTGCATGATAGGTGAAGGACAACGTTAACCGCCATCCCGCCCGCCATATAAGGAAATGAAGACGGACGGAGAGGCGGTGGTTCTCTCGTTCTGGTTCTCTCGCGGAGGTCATATGACGTACTGCCACTCTAACCAGCGCGGCGACGTCGTATGACGTCCTCCCACTCTAACCAGCGCGGCGACGTCGTATGACGTCCTCCCACTCTAACCAGCGCGGCGACGTCGTATGACGTCCTCCCACTCTAACCAGCCAGGCGACGTCGTATGACGTCCTCCCACTCTAACCAGCCAGGCGACGTCGTATGACGTCCTCCCACTCTAACCAGAGCGGCGACGTCGTATGATGTCCTCCCACTCTAACCAGCGCCGGCGTCGTATGACGTCCTCCCACTCTAACCAGAGCGGCGACGTCGTATGATGTCCTCCCACTCTAACCAGCACGACGACGTCGTATGACGTCCTCCCACTCTAACCAGCACGACGACGTCGTATGACGTCCTCCCACTCTAACCAGCGCAGCGACGTCGTATGACGTCCTCCCACTCTAACCAGCGCAGCGACATCGTATGACGTCCTCCCACTCTAACCAGCGCGGCAACGTCGTATGACGTCCTCCCACTCTAACCAGCGTGGCGACGTCATATGACGTCCTCCCACTCTAACCAGTGCCTCATCAGACATGCAGTTCCATAGCAACTGGAGTGCTGCAGTTGCCCACCGCTGCTTTAGAGTAACATTCCAGGTTGGCTATCACATTGTTCATTTAGGACAAGCCAATGATGCAAGGAATAGTCAGGAAGAGAAACCAGGACTGGAATCAGAAAGAAGGGAAGCGGGTAAGAGGCAGCAGGGTACTAGATACAGGTACAGGGCAGGATTTAGACTCTGGTTTAGTCAGCGACCATGTGTCTGGCTAGCAGGCAAAACACTGAAGCAAAAGAGAACAGTAGAGGTGGGACTAAATACCCTCCCAGCAGCCAGCATCAGGTGAAAAAGCACTGAAGCAAAAGAGAATAGTAGAGATGGGACTAAATACCCTCCCAGCAGCCAGCATCGGGTGAAAACGGTTTGCTGGGATCTGTTGGGAGACGCCTACTGGTGGACACCAGAACTACAACCTTCTGGTCTGGGAACCACTGTTTGCTGGCAGGCCATCCAGTTCCAGTCGGCTTTTCAGAGTAAAGTGGAGACTGTACAGTTACAATACACTCCAATACAAGAGGGTTAGGAGGGCCCTGCTCAGGGGTGGGCTGACCATTCGGGCACTGCCCGAGGGCCCGGGGTCAGTAGGGGGGCCCCATGAGATACCCCTGGTACCTTTTCATAGGCTTTTTTTGGGTGTGGTGTGAGTGGGGGCAAGAACACGGGCCCCTTGATCCTCTATTGCTTGGGGGCCCCTTGAGTTATCAGTCTGCCCCCAGCATAGGATCTAAAGCGCATTTTAGCTATTTGGTTGGGTTGCCAAGTTAATTACTTTTTCTTTTTTTTTTTTTGTTCCTACAACCCCCCCCCCCCCCCCCCCCCAGGGTCACGATCGGGGTGTGAACTGGGCTGCCTTCCACCCTACCATGCCGCTTATTGTGTCCGGAGCTGATGACAGGCAGGTGAAGATCTGGAGGATGAACGGTAAGTGACTTCATATCACTCGCGGCCTTTATTCAATGAAGAGTGCTTTTGATTAAATTGGTTCTAAAGCCTAAAGTTTTTTTTTACCCTAATACAGAGGTGGGCAACTGTGGCCCTCCAGCTGTTGGTGAACTACAAGTCCCATCATGCCTCTACCTTTGGGAATCACGCTTGTAACTGTCAGTTTTGCAATGCCTCATGGGACTTGTAGGGCTGGAGGGCCACAGTTGCCCGCCCCTGGCCTAATACATTCTGTGCATTAGGGAAAAATCCCCCAGCCCCCCACCCCTTTATACCTATCTGTGCCCCATCTCGATCCAGAGTCGTGCCTGAGAGCAGCGACTCTCTTCGATCTCTCCCTCTTCCCCGGGCAGCGGGAGCCATTGACTCTGGCTCCTGTCAATCAAATCCAGCGACGATGGAGCTGGGGGGCGGGGCTGAACCACACTGTCTGTGTCTATAGATGCAGACACGGCGGCTCCAGAGCGAGACTGCACATGTGCCCTCATAGAAAGCCGCCCAAAGGAGCCATTAGTGCCAGAGGGGGGACCCCCAAAAAGAAGAGGCTTCTCTATTCAGTACCAGTGCACACAACAAGTAAGTATGAGATTTTTTTTTTTTTTTTTTATTTTAAATGTAAAAAAAAAAATGTAGTTTTACTATCACTATAGGGGCTCAACGATGGAGCTGGGGGTGGGGGGAGCAGGGCCGAGCCACACTGTCTGTCTATAGATGCAGACATGGCGGCTCGGGAGCGAGACCGCACATGTGTGCCCTCCATAGAAAGCCGCGGTAAGGAGCCAGGAGTGCCAGAGCGGGGGGACCCCAAAAAGAAGAGGATTGGGGCTGCTCTATGCAGTACCAGTGCACACAGCAGGTAAGTATGAGATTTTTTTTTATTTTAAATAACTATAGGGGCTCAACGAAGGGGGTGGGGGGCAGGGCTGAGCCACACTGTCTGTATCTATAGATGCAGACACAGTGGCTCGGGAGCGGGACCGCAAGTGTGCCCTCCATAGAAAGCCGCCGAAAGGAGCCAGGAGTGCCAGAGGGGGGGGGGACCCCAAAAAGAAGAAGCTTCTCTATTCACACAGCAGGTAAGTATGATATATTTTTTTTTTTTTTGGTTTAAATGTAAAAAAAATAAAGTTTTACTATCACTATAGGGGTTCAATGATGGAGCTGGGGGGGGGGTTCAGGGCTGAGCCACACTGTCTGTGTCTATAGATGCAGACACAGCGGCTCGGGAGCGAGACCGCACGAGTGCCCTCATAGCCACCAAAAGCAGCCAGGAGTACCAGAGGGGGGACCCCAAAAGAAGAGGATTGGGGCTTCTCTATTCAGTACCAATACACAGAGCAGGTAAGTATGAGATTTTTTTTATTATTTTAAATGTAAAAAAAATGAAGTTTTACTATCACTATCGGGGCTAAACTCTTAATAAAAAGCACTACCTTTTTTTTTTTTTTTTTTTATTATTACGGGTAGATCACAGCAACCAATCAGAATTCAGTCAGCTGGGGTCTGGCCAACACAGAATGAACTCTGATTGGCTGCTGCAATGTTTGGCCTAGGACCTCCATTATATATGTAGTGGGATGGATCTGTGCGGCAGGGATGAGATTTAACACGGAGTCCTCTTTGTGTTTTTTCCAGAGGTTGTCCCAGTCTGCGCAGGCCAGTTCTCCATAGATGGTGGTTTCTGCCTGCATGTGTTTGTCCCTGTGTGTGACTACCGATCCTGGTCTGTAGTGTTCTGTGCAGCATTGTTGTCTCTTCTCTGGCAGGCAACCCCCCCCCCCATAGTTCAAAGGAGAGCATGTTCCTGCCCTGTCTCCTGCGGGTGCCTCCTTTACACTGTGGTACCGTCTCAGTACTGAGGCTGTGATGTTGTGTGATAGACAGCCGCGTGATCAAGTGTCTGAAATCAATTTTTCCTTTGACATCTGCCTTACGGCTTTGCCGTAAAATCTAGTAGTAGTTCTTCCCATTGTACTTGTTCGGTAACGATGATGTTCTGCTACTCACCCAAGTAGCTTCCTTGGTTCCTATGAGTGTCAGGGACCCCCCCTGTATTTATAGCCAACATGGGTATCTTGGGCACCATGAAATGTTTAACCACTTCCCACCTGGTGACTAGATAAATGGCCAGGCAGGACAAGCGTTCTGAGAGGATATACCCCTACGTGCCTCAAGCACGCCCCCCAGGGGTGCGCATTGGTGCGATCCTGTGACTGATGCGTCCAGTGGACACAGCGGATCACCGAGTGATCGCTGTGACTAATCACAGTGATCAAATCTCCAGTAGTAAACACGGCTGCCATTCTTTCAGCTATCGAGGACTAGTTTGATCTCCGTGATTGGTCATGGTGATCACATGGTACAGGGAGGTACCGTGTGATCGCTGTGACTAATTACAGTGATCAAATCTCCAGTAGTAAACATGGCTGCCATTCTTTCAGCTATCGAGGACTAGTTTGATCTCCGTGATTGGTCATGGTGATCACATGGTACAGGGAGGTACCGTGTGATCGCTGTGACTAATCAGTGATCAAATCTCCAGTAGTAAACACGGCTGCCGTTCTTTCAGCTATCGAGGACTAGTTTGATCTCCGTGATTGGTCACGGTGATCGCATGGTACAGGGAGGTACAGTGTGATTGCTGTGACTAATCACAGTGATCAAATCTCCAATAGTAAACATGGCTGCCATTCTTTCAGCTATCGAGGACTAGTTTGATCTCCATGATTGGTCACAGCGATCACATGGTACAGGGAGGGCGGTGCTTGCTTTTTGCGCTATCAAAAATTAATACAATTTTGAAAAAAAAACAATGTTTTGTATTCTCTGCTATAAAACATATCCAATAAAAAAATAAAATTTATTCATAAATTGAGGCCAAAATGTATTAAAATGCTTATATATTTTTGGTTAAAAAAAATCATAATAATTGTATATTGATTAGTTTGCACAAAAGTGATAGCGTCTACAAGCTATGGTACATATACTGGAATTTTTTTTGTTTTTTATACTAGTAATGGCGGCGATCAGCGACTTATAGCGAGACTGCTGCGGGCATTCTGACACTGGGGGGGGGGGGAACTAATTTGGTGTCACTGACATCCCCAGTGACACCAATACAGAGATCAGTGCTAATAAAAAGTACTGACACTGTACTAATGGCACTGGGCAGGAAGTTAACTGTGTGCTGTTTCACAGTATGCTGTATGAGTGCTTTGCAGACCCATACACCATAGTGACACTGTACTACTTGTGGGGGGGTGGTGAAGATTTCTTTTTTTCTTTCTTTTTTTCTTTCTTTTTTTCTTTTCTTTTTTCTTTTCTTTTTTTCTCTTTTTTTTTTTTTTTTTTTTTTTTTTACACTGATTGCTTTTACACCCATAAAGGCTGTAAAAGCACTAATTTCTCCTTCTCTGTGGCTGCATTCCTGCAGCCATTGAGAAATACTGTGCAAGCTGTGATTGGTCACACCTTGTCACATGGTGCAGGGCTGTTGTGAATGGCCCTGTACCATGTGATCTCTGTGATCATTCACAGATTTCACAAGTAGTAAGCAATGATGTCGGTAAGCGACATCTTGTTTACTACTGTTACATAGAGGTCCCGTCAAGCGATCTGTGTTCCGCTTCCACCGATCGCGTTGCTGCGTGCTCCCAGACAATGGATGTCCGGAGGATACAGTGGGCACCGATCGTGGTGCCGTGCGCTCCCAGGGAGCGTGCGCAGGAAATGGATGTGCGGGGATGTTTAGAAACGTCCACCCGCATCGACAGCGCTTCCGACCGGCCGTTTATCAACATGAGCCGGACGGGAAGAGGTTAATTGTACACGTTACATGGCTAAAAGAGATGTGTTAACACTAGGTTGCCCGTGTGGCTATCAATCCTGGGGTATGTTGCTGATGCTCATTAGAGTTCAAGAGAAATAAAACCTTCTAGAACCGGTCCGGTTGACTAGAACTAACTTCTACTAGATGTTCCATGACCTGGATGAATGGGAACCTTCAGACACTTTTGTTCATGATCCCCAATTGCTTGTTTTTTTTCTTGAATGACAACTACGGAACTTCCGCTTTCTGGCCTGTATGTGAGGTCTGCAGTGAGAGCCTTCAGCTAACCCACGACCCCTGCCGAACGTGTGCCCTGCTTTTTGCATGGGGATGCACAGGTGCTCCACGTAGGTAGTCCTGTTGCTTTCACTTGGCATTAGGGACGCACCGTTATCAGATTCTGAAGAACGAGTACCAATTACCGAAACCAAATTTTTTATTTTTTTTTTTTTTTTTTTTCAGGTGTTGCGATTTGAGCTCATAAAAAAATTAAAGTGTTCAGATCGCACTAAAAGAATTGCATGCGATTTGGACAGGAATGCGGTGCAGTTTGGACCGGTGTGATTTTGAAATTAGAACGGGGCTATTGAGAAAGCAGTGCGGTTTTTTTTTTTTTTTTTTTTTTTTTTGCACCGACTTTCTTGGGGTAGGCAGGAGGTGTTTTGTGGCCTGCCGACGGCGTTTCGTGTTCCGGCGGTTGCCTCAGCTTCCTTCTGGTCCAACGCAGACGACTGAAGTCCCATCGCGGTCCGCTGGTGGCTCAGCGTAGCGGTTGTTGCTGGCCGGCGGGGGGTCTTTTCTTTCAGCGGCTGCTTTCCACAATCCATCCCTCAACGCAACTCCTGTTGTCTGGCGGCTTCACGTATCAAGTGGAGAAAAAACAAACAGAGGGCGCCCCGGCCTAGTGCATTCCCTGTAAATAATGTATTTATTAAATGATAAAAGCAGGTATTGTACTCACAAAATGACAACACGGTCAAAGGCACATCGAGAAAAAAGTCGTGTCCAATCCGCACTACGTGTCCGTCTGTAATGGGAACTCTGGACCCCCAACAGGTTGACGCGTTTCGAGGTCTGGCCTCTTCCTCAGAGCCACTCAATTGTCATTTTGTGAGTACAATACCTACTTTTATAATTTTAATACATTTTTTTAACCCCTTTGTGCCGGTCACATGTCCCTAAAACCCCGCCCGCCTCCCGGCTTCTGAAACTCTTAAAGGCCCGGGAGGTGGGCGGGGTTTTAGGGTCATGTGTAGGTTTAGTACCTCTTTAATCTGGAGACAGAAGTGTCTGTTTTGGGTGGACTGACTCTTTCAGCAGCAGCATTCGCTTCTTTTATCTTGACTTCCCCAGTTGCCGCTAACGATCCCATTCGCTCTCGGTTGTCCGGACGCTCAGTAATATCTGACCACGGATCAGGCCGCAGGCTTTGGGACAGATTCAGACGCTGTATGATGCATGAGAATTCCTGTGCATGGGAAGCCCAACTGCAACCAAATGTTTGAGGTTTTAAGTTTTGATGTGCCTGGAGTGGAGCCGGCTTTTTATTGGGGTCTTTGCCCCAGTTGGGTGGGGGGGGGGGGTTAGGGATGAGGAAGTGCATGGAAATCTCACTAAGGAATGGTGACACAGACAGCAGTGAAAGTAACATGTGGAGGATCGTTGTCAGGATTTAACTACCGTCTGTGTCTCTGTGAGAGAGATTTCCCCTCACTTCCTGTCCATGGAGTGATGAGAAGTCTCCTCTAAAGGCAGCATGTGACAGACAAATCCCATTAAAATACAGGGAGATCGCAATTGCACATATTATTTTTTCTGCTCTAAATGTAAAAAGTTGAGGCTGACAGTTAATCTGATGTGTCATTCTTTTCCCCCACAGAATCCAAGGCCTGGGAAGTGGACACGTGCCGTGGACATTACAACAACGTGTCCTGCGCCGTCTTCCACCCCCGACAGGAGCTGATCCTGAGCAACTCCGAAGATAAGAGCATCCGCGTCTGGGATATGTCCAAGAGGTGAGGGGTCACTAACACGACTAGTAGTGCCACCCACCTGTGCCCAGCAGTGCCTATCAGTGCCACCCTTCAGTGCTGCCAGTCAGTGCCACCTATCACGGCAGCATCATCAATGCAGCCCATCAGTGCTGCCTATCAATACCCATCAGTGCTGCCAGTCAGTGCCACCTATCAGTGCCCATCATTGTTGCATTGATATGCCCAGCAGTATCACCCAGCAGTGCCACACATCAGTGCCACCCAGCAATGCTGCCAGTCAGTGCCACCTATCAGTGCCCATCATAGTTGCATTGATATGCCTAGCAGTGCCACCCTTCAATGCCGCCAGGCAGTGCCCAGTAGTGCTGCCAGTCAGTGCCACCTATCAGTGCCCATCACTGTTGCATTGATATGCCTAGCAGTACCACCCAGCAGTGCCAATCAGTGCCGCATCATCAGTGCTGCCTATCAATGCCCAGCAGTGCTGCCAGTCAGTGCCACCTATCAGTGCCCATCACTGTTGCATTGATATGCCTAGCAGTACCACCCAGCAGTGCCAATCAGTGCCGCATCATCAGTGCTGCCTATCAATGCCCAGCAGTGCTGCCAGTCAGTGCCACCTATCAGTGCCCATCATTGTTGCATTGATATGCCTAGCAGTGCCACCCTTCAATGCCGCCAGGCAGTGCCCAGCAGTGCTGCCAGTCAGTGCCAATCATTGTTGCATTGATATGCGTAGCAGTGCCAACCTTCAGTGCTGCCAGTCAGTGCCCAGCAGTGCTGCCAGTCAGTGCCACCTATCAGTGCCCATCATTGTTGCATTGATATGCCTAGCAGTGCCACCCAGCAGTGCCTATCAGTGCCACACATCACTGCAGCATCACCAGTGCCACCTATCAGTGCAGCATCATCAATGCAGCCCATCAGTGCTGCCTATCAATGCCCATCATTGCTGCCTGTCAGTGCAGCCTCATCAACATTCATCAGTGAAGGAGAAAAATTACCTGTTTGAAAAATGTTATAATAGAAACAAAGACAAACTTTTTTTTTTTCAGATTTTTTGTTCTGTTTTTGTTTATAGCGCAAAAAATTAAACCCCCAGCAGAGAGTAAATACCACCAAAAGAAAGCGCTGTTTGTGTGAAAAAAATTATAAAAATGTCATATGGGTTCAGTGTGGCATGACTGCGCAATTGTCATTCAAAGTGCGACAGCGCTGAAAATTGGCCTGGGCAGGAAGGGGGGGGGGGGAGCAGGAGTGCCCGGTAGGCAAGGGGTTAAAACCATCTTTTTTTTTTGTTTTTGTTTTTTTTTTGTGTTTGATTTTTTTTGTATTTTTTTTGTTTGGTTTTTTTTTTTTTTTGTTTTGTTTTGTTTTCCCCTCTTCGTTCTTTTTTTCTTTCCCTTTCTGCTGGTTTGAGACTTCCTAATATTCTCAAAGATGAAGTTGCGTATAAATGGTGCGATATTCTCGATAATCAGATGATCTGTTGGAGATTTCTTCCATCTGTGCTTTTTCCGCAGCCCTGCCTGAGAGATACAAACATATGGTGTCTGTTCTCAGCTGTACTTGGCGCTTGTCACTGTTTTCCTATCATTGGTAAACCATGATGAGAAATTTAGGGGGGTAAGGGGGGGGGGTCTTCTATCTACAAACCAGCAAAATGTAAAAATCATCCAATTGTTAGTTAAAGGTATTACCCCCTTCCTGTCCGGCCCATGTATATAAACGGCCGGACAAGAGCAGTGCAGGTCGTGGGTTATCTGAAGGCTCTCACTACAGACTTCACATACAGGCCAGAAAGCGGAAGTTCCGTGGTTGTCATTCAAGAAAAAAAAAACAAGCAATTGGGGATCATGAACAAAAGTTTCTGAAGGTTCCCATTCATCCAGGTCATGGAACATCTAGTAGAAGTTAGTTCTAGTCAAGGGACCGGTTCTAGAAGGTTTTATTTCTCTTGCACTCTAATGAGCATCAGCAACA
>NW_028318958.1:300000-405000 GCF_062004578.1 Staurois parvus
GATTGGAGGGAAAAGACCAACCCTCCCCTCCATACAGCTCACAGGAATAGAGCTGAGGCTGTCAATCTTCTGCAGCTCCCTCCCTGCTTTGCTCATGTTTCATGTCTGAGGTTTACAACCACTGAAGTACTGTTTCAAAGAATGCTATATATAACCTTAAAGATAAGTTCACCTATGAGAACATGTTAAATGTTCCACCCGTTTTTAGGGGTTCCCAATGCTGCAGCCGCTGCCCAATGAACTACAGGTCTAACATCCTTTGTGGATGTTGGTTTGTAGTTCTCAATGAACTACGAGGGCATTGTTGAGCGCAGTGGTAGTTCATTAGGTCTTCCTTTCAGTGTTAGGCTCCTTGTACACAGGACACTTCTGAACGATGGAAACTGACTGCTGGAAAACGTAGGTTAAAAATTGTCTGTTTAGCTGCATTTGTATACTGCGTTTATAAGCCAGGGGCGGACTGACCATTTGGGCACTGCCTGAGGGCCCGGGGTCAGTAGGGGGCTCCATGAGATGCCCCTGGTACCTTTCATTGGCTTTTTCATAGGCTTTTTTGGGTGTGGGCAAGGACACAAGGGCCCCATGATCCCCTATTGCCCAGGGGCCCCATGAGTTGTCAGTCTGCCCCTGTTATGAATGTTTGCGTTTAGAAGCCTTTTTTAAAGATAACCTCAGGAGACCTTCCAAAATGCCCAAAATTCACTGAAAAACAATAGAAAAAATTAACTATTTCAGACATTTTGAGAGAAAGAGAGAGCAGAAGCAGAGAGAGCAGTATTGGTTGATTTTTACCTGTCTTTTTTTTTTTGCGGTGTTTGGATTTGTTCCAGCTCATTTCTGTGCAGAAATTATTGCAGCAGTGTTCAACATATTTTCTTTCATGCAAAACCTCAAAGTATGGTGTACCAGGTCCATTTGAGTACCAGGAAAACACTTTGCATGCATTATTTTCCACCATAATTTGCAAATAAATTCTTTCCAAATCAGCCAATGTGATTGTCTGGATTTTTTTTCTCATTTTGTATCTCATAGTTGAGGTCTACCTATGATGCCAATTACAGACCTCTCTCATCTTTTTAAGTGGGAGAACTTGCACAATTGGTGGCTGACTAAATACTTTTTTGCCCTACTGTACAATTTGGCCTTTGTCAAAGTCACTAAAATCTTTATACCTGCCCACATCAGCTTCAGGGGCAACATGTTCACTTGCTGCATACAGTGGTGTATTAGGTTTTGTGCTTCCCTAGGCAACACAAAAATTTTCTGCCCCCATGGACACCGATAAACACAACCCCTCTTCCCACTCCAGCGGAGAGAGCCTGACATTGACAAACAACACCCCTGCCCCCCACCCTGGAGAGCCTTCCGCTACCCCTCCCCATCCCAGCGATAGAGAGACACTCATCTTCACAGCTCTGGACATCCCCGGAAACGAGAGCCAGGCACTACATACACCATCAAGCAGCCTGCAGCCTCTCTCAGATCCCACCTGGTTCCCATCGTGAACGTGTCCCTTCTTTCATCCCTTCTTCTGGGGGAAGGTGCTGCCCCCCTGAAAAATGCCGCCCTAGGCAAGTGCCTTGTTTTCTTTGTGCTAAATAAGCCCCTGGCTGCATACTATATCCCACAGAATTTCAGATACCATTGTAATGAGCTAATCAGTGTTATTCACCTTACCTGCCAGGAGGAATGCTACCTATCACTCCAAGAACACCGTCCCAACTGTCAAACATGGTGGTGGAAACATTCTGCTTTGGGGGTGTTTTTCTGCTAAGGGGACAGGACAACTGCAGCACATCAAAGGGACGATGGATGGGGCAATGTACCATCAAATCTTGGGTGAGAACCTTCTTCCCTCATCCAGGGCATTGAAAATGGGTTGTGGATGGGTGTTCCAGCATGACAATGACCCAAAACACACGGCCAAGGCAACAAAGGAGTGGCTCAAGAAGAAGCACATTAAGGTCCTGGAGTGGCCTAGCCAGTCTCCAGACCTTAATCCGATTGAAAATCTGTGGAGGGAGCTGAAAGTTCGAGTTGCCAAACGTCAGCCACCAAACCCTAATGACTTGGCGAGGAACTGCCAAGAGGAGTGGGCCAAAAGCCCTCCTGAGATGTGTGCAAACCTGGTGGCCAACTACAGGAAACGTCTGAGCTCTGTGATTGCCAACAAGGGATTTGCCACCAAGTACTAAGTCATGTTTTGTGAAGGGGATCAAATACTTATTTCCCTCATGAACATGCAAATCAGTGCATAATTTGTTAGACATGCATTTCTTTTGATTTTTTTGTTGCTATTCTGTCTCTCAGTGTTACAATACACCTACCATTCGATTTTTAGACTGATCATTTCTTTGTGAGTGGGCAAACATTCAAAATCAGCAGGGGATCAAATACGTATTTCCTTCACTATATATATATACAGTGGGGATCGAAAGTTTGGGCACCCCAGCTAAAAATTTGTATTAATGTGCATAAAGAAGCCAAGGAAAGATGGAAAAAATCTCCAAAAGGCATCAAATTACAGATTAGACATTCTTATAATATGTCAACAAGTTAGATTTTATTTCCATCATTTACACTTTCAAAATAACAGAAAACGAAAAAATGGCGTCTGCAAAAGTTTGGGCACCAAACCAGACCAGAACCAGCAGAATATCTTCTGTTCGGAATGTAATTAAGAAATGGCAGTCATCAGTAACAGTGGAAGTTAAAGCAACATCTGGAAGACCAAGAAAAATATCAGACAGAACAGCTTGCAGGATTGTGAGAAAAACAATTCAAAACCCACGTTTGACTGCACGATCCCTCCAGAAAGATCTGGCAGACACTGGAGTTGTGGTACACTATTCCACTATAAAGAGATACTTGTACAAATATGGTCTTCATGGAAGAGTCATCAGAAGAAAACCTCTTCTACGTCCTTACCACAAAAATCATCGTTTGAACTTTGCAAATGAACATATAGACAAGCCTGATGCATTTTGGAAACAAGTTCTGTGGACCGATGAGGTTAAAATTGAAATTTTTGGCCGGAATGAGCAAAGGTACGTTTGGAGAAGAAGGGGCACAGAATTTAATGAAAAGAACCTCTGTCCAACTGTTAAGCATGGGGTTGGATCAATCATGCTTTGGGGTTGTGTTGCAGCCAGTTGCACAGGGAACATCTCACGAGAAGGAAAAATGGATTCAATAAAATTTCAGCAAATTTTTGGATGGTAACTTGATGCCATCTGTGAAAAAGCTGAAGTTAAAGAGAGGATGGCTTCTACAAATGGATAATGATCCTAAACACACCTCGAAATCCACGGGGGATTACATCAAGAGGCGTAAACTGAAGGTTTTGCCATGGCCTTCACAATCTCCTGACCTCAACATAATTGAAAATATATGGCTAGACCTTAAAAGAGCAGTGCGTGACAGACAGCCCAGAAATCTCAAAGAACTGGAAGACTTTTGTAAGGAAGAATGGGCAAAGATACCTCAAACAAGAATTGAAAGACTCTTGGCTGGCTACAAAAAGTGTTTACAAGCTGTGATACTTGCCAAAGGGGGCAGTACAAGATATTAACTCTGCAGGGTGCCCAAACTTTTGCAGACGCCATTTTTTTGTTTTCTGTTATTTTAAAAGTGTAAATGATGGAAATAAAATCTAACTTTTGTTGACATATTATAAGAATGTCTAATCTGTAATTTGATGCCTTTTGAAGATTTTTCCATCTTTCCTTGGCTTCTTTATGCACATTAATACACATTTTTAGCTGGGGTGCCAAAACTTTCGATCCCCACTGTATATGTATATATATATATATATATATATATATATATATATATATATATACATATACAGTGGGGATCGAAAGTTTTGGCATATATATATATATATACACACACATATACATACACACACTTTACTAACATGAAAGGGTGGTAGTATGTTGTACCCCAAACATGGAACTCGCCCTGAATTCCATATTCACCTTAGCTGTCATATTTTGTTTGTATAACTCTGCCCAATGTATACACACCTCGGGCCACGGTCTGTTGATACACGTTGTGTACACTAACCCATTGAAGATCTGATTACATGTACAGTCAGTATGACAGCATGGAATCCCTGCAATGTGTTAATGCTTTGCTCTCTCTCATTTCGGAATCTGTGATATTTTACCCATCTGAGACGACTTTATGATCTTGTAGATTATTTGAAGTATGTGGAGTTCAACATATAATACTCAGTACATTTGTATCAATCACATTCCCATGATTCACAAGTGAAATATCTACAAATGAATTATATTGCATCTCATCACAGAATATAATGAAACAGAATACTGTATGTCCTTTATAGGGAGGAATGTGCCTGGAAGATGTCTGTATTGCAGGAGAGGTCACCATAAATCTAAAATACTAATCAAAACACAAATATGAAATGTCCATGCTAGACACTGCAATTCATGTAAACGTGATAAATGGGAGTTTTATAGATCTCAATCTACTGTATGCTCTATTCTGTCTTTACCTCAATACCAGGCCAATTCTGACACTCCTCATATGCATGTAAAAATCAGCTTTTTTGTTTTGCCTAGAAAATTACTTAGAATAATTCTATATTTTTTAAAAGAGGCCCATGAGAATAAAATAGTGGGTGTTGCAATTTTTTATGTCACACAGTATTTGTGCAAGTTTTTCAAATGCAATTTTTTTGGGCAAAAATACACTTTAGTGAATTTTAATGCACACAGACACAAAATATCACCCAATTGTTTAGTAAAATATAAAAGATGATGTTATGCTGAGTGCATAGATACCCAACATGTCACACTTTAAAACTACACACACTTGTGGAATGGCAACAAAATATAGTACTTACAAATATCCAAAGGTGATGTTTTTAATCCCTTTACAGGTTATCTATTCAGAGCTACAGAGGAGGTCTGGCACTAGAATTAATTGCACTTGCTTGCAGTGATACCTCATATGTGTGGTGTGAACACTGTTTACATATGCATGAGTGACCTACGTATGCGTTTGCCTTTGTGAGTGAGACGGGGGGTGTTTCACTTTTAATTTTTTTTTTTTATATTTGATTTTTTTCCAAGCTGCCTGTAGGCCTACAGAAGGGTTAATGTTTTTTTGTACGAATTGACTCAAGCTGTTTTGCAACTTAAATTGTTACAATGTAGATGTGTGTTGAATCTGATGAATTGGTTGGCTAGATTTTCCTGCCAATTTTTTTAGAGATCCAAATTATAATGGGCTGTGCCACAGAGAGCTGCTGGGAAGACTGTTAAAATGCCAGAGTGATGGGAGCCCAGTCGGGGTTCCCTGAGCGGCTGGCAACCTAAGGACTCTGTGGATTATTTGCTTTAATGGACTCTAAGGACTCTGCTGCTACTCAGGTATGATTACCCTTTGGGCACTAGAGCACCTCTTTACAGGATGTAGATGAAAAACTCTGCCTTACAAGAACTGTTCCCGTATATTTGCCTTTCTTCAGTAAATGTACAGTTAGCTGTTGAACACCTGGTCTGAGGTCTCTCTAAGTGGTGCACTTAACCTACAGTCCCCTTGTAACATGGGGACTGCAGGTTAGAGGGTATACAGTACATTTTAGTCCAGCATAGGCATGCTGTCTAGTGCAGGCTATATTGCCATTGCTTAAAGTAGTCAACCAGTCAGGGAATGGGTGCCTTGGCATAGGGTGACGGTTACTCTGGTAGTGAAGGGGTGTTGTACTTGTCCCATTCACTAGCAGCCGGTTCCACACATTTTGGGATCGGACCTGCGGCACCTAGCCTGAAAAGTCACGGGAGAGAGGCGTAGAGGGGCACCTGAGAAAGTGAGAAGCAAGCTTGTATGAAGTAACTGTGAACTCGTCACTGGGAGTAAGGCGATAGGAATTGCTGGGTTGGTGGACGCCAGCACAAGCTCTGCAGTATTGTCAGGGCAGGAACGCTGGAATGGGCAGGCAGGCCTATGGTACGGTCACGCTGCGACTGACGACAGCCACTACCCACAGACCAGAGTCCCTCAGGGCGCGGAGTCTAAGCCCCAGGCTACCCTTCACCAGGGCCCCTGATGGTGGGGATGGACTTGACGCAGCCTGAGACCAGGTCGCGGCCCCCGAGTGACCCCAGCTGTGATAACGACTGCCGCCAATGGCGTACAGCTGGTGGGAGCTAGATGGGAACACGAGTAGAGTAGTCAGACAAGCCGGGTCAATAACAACGGAGCAGACAGTACTAGACGGTAGGCAAAGAATACTCAGGTCACGGGCCGGGTTCAGCAACGGGAGGTCAGTTAAAGGGTTAACGCAGAGAGTAGTCTTGTCCAAGCCGAGTCGGTTACCAGGAGAGCAATGGGAACAACACAAGAGCTTGCAACAGGGCAACATACAGGACACAAGTGCAGAGCACACTTGCAGACAGGAGGTTTAAATGTGCTCAACCACACCCTTCTGAGGAGGAGCCGCAGAAGCCTGAAGGCATAAAGGTTCCCACCATGCTTTGCAGAAAACCAAGATGGATGCCAGCTCATGGAGATGCACAAGCTCTGAAGAAAGGTAGGACCTTGACAAGTATCAGTTCCTAAATGCTGTGCACCTGGGAAGTTCTCTAACTGTAGTAGTGTCAGAAGTGTCCTGTGTTATTAGTACAGCTAGTTAGCCATGGTTGCTAGAGGGTTAACTGCTCATTGTGGCTTGCTTCTAAGTCTGAAGGTATGCCTTAATGCTGATTTCCACATGACCGCAAACTCCTGCATAGAACCTAGGCAATTAACGAGTGTAGTCCCAGTGTCTCCCACTAGGGTGCCTAACCCACGCCCACATGCCTGTGCTTCAATGTGGAGATGCAGCCAAGGCCACAAGTCCCATAGAGATCAAAAAGAGAGCCTGTGCTCATCTGTATAGAGCTTGTAGTTGGGCTGCCTCTGGTATGACATTTCATATAATCGCTAAAGGGGGAAAAGGACCCCCCATAGGGGTTCAAAAGAGTTAACTTGAAAACAAATGCAGCCACCACATCTAAGGACTGTATGCTGAAATATATAAAATTTTTGTTCTTAGGGTTAGATGTCCTTTGATGAAAAATTATCACTTTTTCTTTACATTATTCAGTTCCTAATGGGACAAAATACATTTAGTGGATTGTCCCATCGCTTTGTAACATTAGGTGTGATGTCGGGCAGGGCGCCCCCCTCATTGGTTCATGGCTGCCCGGAACCGCAGCAAGTAAGGAAACAGATGCTTCAGCAGTGAGCTCCTGTCTCCGGCTCCCAGCACTGGTCTGACACAAGCAACGGCAAGAGGAATGCAGAGGGAGGCGAGACATGTCAGACTCTGGTACATCCCATCACCTACAGGGGGAGGAGGGGACCGCGTGTCCGACATTACAGCTAACATTACAGGGCCCCTAGGAAGATGGGACAAAGTACTACATTTACTTTGTCCCATTAGGAATTGAATACTGTAAAAAACATGATAATCCTTAAAGGATATCTAATATAGCACTAACCCCTTAGAAATCGCTGAGTTTTGGGTCCCCCTATAGTCCTGTACAGCCAGGCATCACGCATTTTCTTCACAATTACACACTGGAGACAGTAAACAGTCCTTGAGCTTGATTTTATGTTTTATTAAGGGATTTTGAACTTGGATGGGGTTGAAGGGTGTATGGGATGCCCAAGGAAACTGTATCTTGAGGACAAACTCCTTAGCAACTATGCAGAAGTCCATAGACAGCAAAGTCTCTTCTTGAAGAGCACTCCAGCCCTCCTGGTGTACCACCTCAGACTCCAGATGAATTATCCTCTTCACCCAGATGTCTGAGGAAATCCTTAGGCAAGGGGAACCAGAAGCTGCAACTTTAGATAAGCAGTCCCAGATGAGGAACTAATTGGGTTTCCCACCTGACTACCCTCTCCCTTTATCTGGCCCAGGGGGTGTAGGATTACTCACTCTGCCTCTCCTGTTAGCTTGGTGGATACCTTCAGGCCTTATGCTTGGCTGGCTCCTTCCCTGCTCCACAGGTTGTCCTCTCTCAGGGTACGGTAGAGGTACAGAGATCCTCCTTTCAGCTCCAGCCTGTAGGTAGGCCCCTCTCCAGGGCCCCCTACCAGGCTCCACACTCCAGTCTCTCATTCCATCTTCCACCCAACACTCTCCTGTTGCTGAGCAGGCTCAGTCATACTTAAGGGCTGTCCTGATCCCATGCCAAACCTCCTGCCTGGGGATTCGTCAGGATCCCTCAAGCATGCAGATCAGCCCTTCCTCACCCCCACCCTCTGCCTTCTAGAAACTTCTCAAGTATCTACAGGGGGGGGGGTTGTGGAAGTATCAGGATACTGATCTACAGAGCCCTCAGCTCTGACCTAAGATGACCTGGCTGACTCACACCCAGGCTGACTCATGCCTAGGCTGCCACTCAGCCTTCATTTCTACAAAAACTAGCTTGCTCCCCCGGCTAACTAGAGCTGTGCTACACTAAACTCAAGAACGAAAAATGTAATATATCCCAGCTTAAAGTTCTTAGCTGTGGTGGCTGCATTAGTTTTCAAGCTAAGGACATTTCAGGTGAGTAGATTAGAAGGACAACCATTCCTCCCTTCATAAATACAGTGGAGGAGTGATGTAGTCATCCAGGGACAGGAAGTGTTTTATACACAGGATTGCTGGGTGAAACTTAAGCAAAAGAAACTTGAAAAAAAGTAAAAACTAATGCAGCCACCACACTGGTAAGCTGCAATATATTCAGTTTTGGATTTCGTTTTGTTATGATTTAAAAGCAGATGGTGACACATAAACCCAATAAGGCTGCAGAATATTCAGGAGCCCCAGAACCTAAGTTCCACAGCTACTTCCAGAAGCTGCAAGCCTGGCCCACCTCTTAGCCTCACTATTGGTCTGTGAGGCTCTCTCTATTAGTTGGATGTCTAAGACCTGAGAGTTACAATTCGGAATTCAAAATCAGTATGCAGTCATATGTCTCTCCAAGTACGATCTCAAAGCAATATTAACAGTGGTATTTTTTTAATAATAATTAAAAAAAGGAATAATAACAACAACACCGACGACCATTCCATTTCTACATTCTGTTCTGTCATTGTCGAATATAATTGACATGTTGTAAGATGACTTTATATTGCCCCTAGATGGCTCTGTTTCCACTGCTGTTGACAGAAACATCTAATATTAAATAAAGTGGTATGAAACCCAACAGCACAAATGTAAAATATTGCAGATTATCAATCATGAGAGGTGGTGGCTGCATTCGTTTTCTGTTTTAGGCCTTTCTCCTTTTGTTTACACCTGGTGATCTGGCCAGTAACACAGCTCCTGAATTAGAATGCCCCCACTCTGGATGAAAGACCGGGGGGGGGGGGGGGGTGGCAACTATGGACAGCAGCATTGTCAGTCTAAGGGGAGGGGAGTGTTAGATTAACTGGCAGATTTAGATACACTAACAAATTAAAGCCAAACTCCAGCTCACACTTTATAATCAGTTACAGCAGTTTTTTTTTCTTTTGGCATAAAGGTTTTACATAAATGAATAAAAGCTGATAAGTGTAAGCACCACTGCCAGTGTTAAATGGATTGTCTCATCCCTGTAACTGCAGGAGACCTTTATTGTTGAAAAGCAACATACTTACTGGTTGGATCACAAAATGAAAATAAAGGAAAGAAAGCCTAAAAGAGAATGAATGCAGCCATCACATCTAAGAATTGGTAAACTGCAATGTAATAAATGTTTGCTTTTGGTTTGTTTCATGTTGCTTTAAAGTGGTATTATTATTATTATACAGGATTTATATATTATTATTATTATACAGGATTTATGGCGCCAACAGTTTGCTCAGCGCTTTACAATATAACGGGAGACGATGCTGCAACAATACAGTTCAATACAAGAGGGATAGGAGGGCCTGATCCTGGGAGCTTACAATCTAGGAGTAAATTCTTCTTTAATACTTTTACCTTCAGGTAAGCTCATAATAAATAGGTAAAGTTAAAGTGTTACTAAATCCACAACAGTAAAATAAGTCTGTATTTGCAGTAAAGCGTGCTTATTATACTCACTGTGGAACTGTGTTAAAAAGCTGTTTGATCCGGACTTCTCTGCCCCTCCTCTTGTTGAAATGACCACCTGATACAGACTGAGCCGTAAGCATTTACATGCTCAGTTTGGTGTGTATTGCTAGAGGTTTTTTTTTTTGCTTGGGAGTGCATGTGATTAGCACAGGGCCAATCAACACTGTCCAGACAGAGGTCAGGGGTCCTGCATCCTCCTAGAGCAGAAAGAAAACTCTTCAAGCTTTAACCACTGCTCTGCTGATGTCACAAGACTGTTCTAACTACTGATGAGAAAAGGTATTTAGCAGTTTATATTTACTAAAATAATTGCATTTCCAATTGTGTGTACTATGGGAGACCAGATATGGTGAATGCTGGGTCTGGGGAGACCAGATATGGTGAATGCAGGGTCCTGGGTTTAGTAACACTTTAACATCTCCTAAACATTAACCGTTTAGGAGATATTAGCCCTTTTTGATAGCTGGCACATGTGCTCTGAAGGAATGTCATAGATACTCAGAGTAGTGTGCCATGACGTCATCGCGGCTCGGCCAGTCACCCGGGCCGGAGCTCGCGAACTCGGACACCTATAACGAGAGCAATGTGGGCTGCCATTACCAGGGGCGGACTGACAACTCATGGGGCCCCTGGGCAATAGGGGATCATGGGGCCCCTGTGTCCTTGCCCAAACTCAAAAAAGCCTATGTAAAAGGTACCAGGGGCATCTCATGGGGCCCCCTACTGACGCCGGGCCCTCGGGCAGTGCCCGAGTTTCCAAATCGTCAGTCCGCCCCTGGCCATTACTGACCTTTACTTCTGAAAATCCTACTTACCTGGCTGTTGCTAGTTCTTGTCACATAGCCAGAATGAGCAAGTAATATATAAAAGTAAAAAAAAGTCCCATTTTCTAAATACTTGTTTTGGGTCATAGTACCGAGCATCAGCAAACCAGCCAGGCAACTGGCATTCCCAAAAGAAGCAGCCAGAAACAGATGCTTATATACTTGCCCCAGTAAAATAAAAGTGCCAAGTAAAGGTGATTTTTTTCTTGTACATCTTTAGGAGCTATAGAACTGATACTTAGAGGCCTGTATGTGTCTCTACTTAGAAGGACTTTATATTTTCCTGAAACTTTACTGGAACTATTTTATATTACCAGTTTAGAGGTAAATATCGCTATGCAGAGGTAAAGTGTTACTAAACCCACAGCAGTAAAATCAGTCTGTATATGCAGTAAAGCATGCTTGTTATACTCACTGTGGAACCTAAGGGGTTAATCCTCAGCATTCTGTAAAAAGACTGTTTGATCCTGTCTTCTCTGATCCTCCTCTTCTTCACTGTCTCCAATCCATCTGCTGATAGAACAGAGCCTTGGGGGCAAGTTGCACATGCTCTGTTTAGTGTGTATTGCTAGAGAGGTTTTGTTTTTTTTGTCTTGGGAGGGTGCATGTGATCAGCACAGGGCCAATCAGCGCTGTCCAAACAGAGGGTCAGGGGTCCTGCAGCCTCATAGGACAAACAAGGAAGAATGAAAATTCCTCCTACAAGCTTTAACCAGTGCTCTGCTGGACACTGATAGAAGTCACAAGACTGCTCTAACTGCTGATGAGAAAAAGTATTTAGCAGTTTATATGTACTAAAATAATTTATTTTCCATGTTGTGTGTACTGTGGGAGATCAGATATAGTGAATGCAGGGTCCGGTGTTTAGTAACACTTTAAAAAAGATGTAAACCCTGTGTGAATGACATTCGATTTGATAAAGCCCAGTACATCATGAACAATAGTGGGGTTTTTTTATGCAATACTTTTATTGTGCCATTTTCATCCTTTTGTTTTTTCCCTGCACTGCTGATCTCCTGCAACCTCCTTGCATCCACTTATTGTCTAGTAATGGTTGAATGGCATTTCTCAGAGTAGGCTTCCTAAAGGTTACAGCTGGTTAAAGCTTGTAGGAGGAGTTTTCATTCTCCCCTGATTGTCCTATGAGGCTGCATGATCCCTAACTCTCTGTCTGGACCGTGCTGCTTGGCCCTGTGCTGGTCACATGCAAGTAAAAACAACTCACTAGCAATACACACCAGACTGAGCATGTGCAGCTTGCCCCCAAGGCTCTGTTCTATCAGGAGATGAGTTGGGGACAGTGGAAGAAAGGGAGGATTTAACCCCTTAGTTTCCACAGTGAGTATAACAAGCATGCTTTACTGCATATACAGACTGATTTTACTGTTGTGGGTTTAGTAACACTTTAAAGGTCATGGAACAGACCGCTGAGAAAGCATGGCTATCCAATATACTCGACCTGTCTGAGGGCAAATCTAGACTTCAATGTTCGCTTCAAATGAAAAGTTGACAGCAGCTCAAACTCAGGGACACCATGGCCAAATGTAAGGAGATCTGGGACCCATGGATCATCCCCCTTCTGACAGTTGATTTAGATCAGTGTTTCTCAACCTTTTTTCAGTCAAGGCATCCTTAAAAATTATGGACAGTCCCGAGGCACCTTTAAAATTATGGACAGTCTGGAGGCACCCCATTCTAAAACGGGGTGCCTCAAGACTGTCCATAATTTTAAAAGGGCACCCCATCCTAAAATGTGAAAAGTTTTATACAACACAGCCACATCCATACGTATAGGACACCCAACATTAGAGGTGATTTATTCTTCCAAAGCAAATACACTTTTACACTGGTACTGACTAGTATTCCAATGTTTCTCTTCTCCCTCAGTTTTTCTCCATCACTGATAATGTGACCCCAGCACTGATGGAGAGGGGCGGGGGAGGGTCACACTAGGATGCTGTGCAGGCGGCTGACATCCTCCTTATCAACTCAACTGATAATGTAATTGGTTGTCAGGACGCTGGCAGCTAGAAGGTTGTAATGGTGCGCAATGAAAACTTGTGGCTTTGTGTAACTAAAAGGCAGGCTTCTTCCACCCGCTGGCTTGTACACAAGTTTTGGGCAATTTTTAGACATTTTGCCAAGGCACCCCTGAAGAAACCTCAATGCACCTTAGGGTTCCTGGGCACCCTAGTTGAGAAAGGCTGATTTAGATAACTGAGACTTATGAACCCTTAATCCACCTTGTGCTGCAGCAATTCTGATTTCCCCAAAGTTCTAGAGTACTCAACCATTCCCTCCCATTCACCCCTGTGCCCCCCACCCCAAAACCACCCAAACCTTCCCCCGTTCTCTGCTCTTTCTGCACCCCTTCCATCTTCCTATTCTTAATAAAGTTGTGATTAATAATATGACTTGCTATTGTATTCCACTTCCATACTGTATTGAGATGTATAACCTGCATCCTTCCTGCAACATTCCCACCCCATGGATACTGTAAGTCCTCTTCTGCTAATAAAAATACTGAGCAAGACAAGCATTTAGCTTGATTTAATGATGAGCTTTAGAAGCAATGGAAGAGGACATCTAGGGCACACATAGGCAGTACCAGGACAAGTCCATCCAGTGCCAAGGGCAAGGATGCATAACTGTGCCCCTCCCCCACTGCTAATGCATGCTGTAGAATGGGTGTACCACCCTATGTTCATTCTTTGCCCCCCTTGATCTGCTGCTCCCAGGGCAGACACCCCTCCTACCCACCCTTTGTCCTGGCTCTGCACATATAGGCACCTCCATGGCAGGCTTTTTTGGGTGGGGTGGGGGATAAGTAGCGATCAGACAAGGTGTTCTAAATTCTGTAGTCATTATTTCTTCTAATGAAATACAAGCCATCTGCTCAAAAACTTTTTGTTATGACAGAACAGTTCTCAAAAAGGACCCTGGAGTGACTGATTCAGCCACCCCTACCAACAAAAACATCCTGAACAGTCATTTGTCATCTTATATCTATGAATATCTGAAAGTCTAACTTAGAGTGGCATCAAACCCAAAAGCAAACATTTATTATATTGCAGCTTACCAATTCTTAGATGTGATGGCTGCATTCGTTTTCTTTTTTAGACTTTCTTTCTTCTATTTTCATCTGCTGATCCCACCAGTAAGTCGTTTGTTTTTCAAAAAGAACAAATTTTCCAGCAGAATGTATCAGTTACAGAGACAAGACAAACCATACCATTTATTTATGTAAAACCTAAAAAAACTATTACTGTAATTGATTATAAAGTCTTAGCTGGAGTTTAGCTTGAATTTGATTGTGTATCCAACATCTAGTTAGTTGCTAGTACATCTAACACTCCCCCCCCCCCTCCCCAGACTGACAGTGCTGCTGTCTGCTGTGCCCCCTGTGCTCCTTCATCCAGAGTGAAGCACTCTAATAAAGGAGGTGTGTTACTGGCCAGATCACCAGGTAAAAACAGAGGGAAAAGCCTGATAAAATTAAAACTAATGCAGCCACCACATCTAATGATCAGCAACCTGCAATATATTACAGTTTTGGTGTTGGGTTTAATACTGCTTTAAGTTGGTCATACATTGTAAGTTGAAAGAAAAAAAAGTAAACAGATTCCTCTATGCAGGCTATACAGCGCACATGGACAAAGCTCCCATTGTATCTATTGCATTTTGTCAGCTGCTTTTTAGCCAAAATATTCCTTCACAATTTTCAATCAAGAGATGTCAGGAGGAGAGGCAATTCGTACAGCACATGGCCAGCTTTGGGCCAAAACAGCTTTTTTAAAGTGTATGTAAACCCAAATATTGCATTTTTTTGTCTTTCTTGTGATCTGCTTAATAAAATATTGGATGTGGGTTGTTATATCTTTCCCATAGGAGCAAAAAAAATACCTGTTGATCCTGCCAAAGATCTTGTGAGCCAATAATGCCTATGCATAAAAGAGATGAGGAAAATAAGGAAGGATTATGGAGATGAGGAGAGTGCTCTGTTCTATGTAACCCATCCAAAATGAAGAAGGCAGGGCTGACACCACATGCTTCAGAATCCAGAGCTGTGTGGTCATGTCAAGAGGAAAGTAGTATCACATTATACTTCTGGTACATTAACAGTTCTTTTTTTGTACTTGCAGTGTTTTTATTGGGGTAAATGATGGGGAATTGTACTTGTATTCCAGAGATATACTAAATACAGGTGAAACTCGAAAAATTAGAATATTGTGCAAAAGTTCATTTATTTCAGTAATGCAACTTTAAAGGTGAAACTAATATATGAGATAGACTCATTACATGCAAAGCAAGATAGTTCAAGCTGTGATTTGCCATAATTGTGATGATTATGGCTTACAGCTCATGAAAACCCCAAATCCACAATCTCAGAAAATGAGAATATTACATGCAATCAGTAAAAGAAGGATTGTACATAGAACAATATCGGACCTCTGAAAAGTATAAGCATGCATATGTACTCAGTACTTAATTTGAGCCCCTTTTCCAGCAATTACTGCCTCAATGCAGCGTGGCATGGAAGCTATCAGCCTGTGGCACTGCTGAGGTGTTATGGAAGACCAAGATGCTTCAATAGCGGCCTTCAGCTCTTCTGCATTGTTCAGTTTCATGTCTCTCATCTTTCTCTTGGCAATGCCCCATAGATTCTATATGGGGTTCAGGTCAGGCAAGTTTGCTGGCCAATCAAGCACAGTAATCCCACGGTCATTGAACCAGGTTTTGGTTCTTTTGGCAGTGTGGGCAGGTGCCAGGTCCTGCTGGAAAATGAAGTCAGCATCCCCATAAAGCTCGTCTGTGGAAGGAAGCATGAAGTGCTCCAAAATCTCCTGGTAGACGGCTGCATTGACCCTGGACTTAATGAAGCACAGTGGACCAACACCAGCAGATGACATGGCTCCCCAAATCAACACAGACTGTGGAAACTTCACACTGGACTTCAAGCATCTTGCAGTGTGTGCCTCTCCATTCTTCCTCCATACTCTGGGTCCTTGGTTTCCAAATGAGATGCAAAAGTTGCTCTCATCAGAAAAGAGGACTTTGGACCACTGAGCAACAGACCAGGTCTGTTTTTCTTTTGCCCAGGTAAGACGCTTCTGACGTTTGTTGTTCAGGAGCAGCTAGACGAGGAATACGACACTTGAAGTCCATGTCCAGGATCCGTCTGTGTGTGGTGGCTCTTGATGCACTGACTCCAGCCTCAGTCCACTGCTTGTGAAAGTCCCCAACACTTTTGAATGGCCTTTTCCTGACAATCCTCTCCAGGCTGCGGTCATCCCTGCTGCTTGTGCACCTTTTTCTTCCACACTTTTCCCTTCCACATAACTTTCTATTAATGTGCTTTGATACAGCACTTTGGGAACATCCAACTTCTAATGCAATTACCTTTTGAGGCTTTCCCTCCTTATGGAGGGTGTCAATGATGGTTTTCTGCACAACTGTCAGGTCATCAGTCTTTCCCATGATTGTGATTCCTACTGAACCAGACTGAGAGACCATTTAAAGGCTCAGGAACCCTTTGCAGGTGTTATGGCTTAATTAGCTGATTAGAGTGGGACACTTTGAGCCGAGAATATTGCACCTTTTCACAATATTCTCATTTTCTGAGATTGTGGATTTGGGGTTTTCATGAGCTGTAAGCCATAATCATCACAATTAAGACAAATCAAAGCTTGAACTATATTGCTTTGCATGTAATGAGTCTATCTCATACATTAGTTTCACCTTTTAAGTTGCATTACTGAAATAAATGAACTTTGCACGATATTCTAATTTTTTGAGTTTCACCTGTATATTTTTATTTATTTTGCCTTGACATGCGCTTTCATTTTGGATTGACTATGGAAGGGTTATGAAATCTATCAGGCATTTATACTGCTGCTTGTATCCCCATTGGTTCCCTTCTGGTGACCCTTGTTAAGCTGGCCATAGATGCATCAAAGTTTGGACGCTTCAGCATTTTGATCCATGTATGGCTGTACGAACTTGGCACAAATTTATCTGAGGATTGATTTCTGTCAAACGTGAATGTTGGAAAATGTTTTCGATCAGCAGGCTGCAATGCTGATTAGTGTATTTTGACAGAGGAGGAGTCCGAATGCAAAAGCATAGCAGGGAGGATTCCTCCACTCACTTGTGTGGATGGGGGAATCTGTTTTTTTCGTTCAACCCACCCAGCCTTACGCCCAGACACGAAGAATGCCACCATGACTGGAAATCTCCCCAGAAGAGACAAAGAGAAAAATAAAAGCCTTACAAAATGAAAGGTCTGTAGGACCCTCCTAGTTAGGTTGCTAGGTAAATTTAGTTTTTGGCTTCTAGTGTAAGCAGAGGAGCAAAGATTTCTTGGTTTGGTCTGCTCACTGGCTGAGAATTTGATTACTGCCATGGGGTATGGGTTCTTCTGGGCTATGGTAGGCACCTGCAACAGGATTGCTGTCCTACATATGGGGTATTTTTGCTTTGGTGCCATTTTCACCAATGCCCTGGGACAAGACTGAGGCTGCCATCAGGGCATACTCAACCTTAAAGGCAGGCCTCCACTCTTAGAGATGAACATACACTGTGTACTGTGTACATGTAGCACCCTCCTAGTTTAGCTAGGGGGAGCTAGATCCCAATGGTTAGTCAGGAGCTGAGTAGCAACTCAGGTTTAATAGCCATAGGGGTCAAATTATGGTCAGGGCTGAGAGACTCTGCAGGTCAGCCCTTGTAGAATTTCCCCCTGCTCTGAGGCTTTTGGAGGAGGGCCTTGGAAACAGTGGGTGGATCTGAGGCGTGGCTGGCTGTGCTCTTGACGGACCTCAGCCAATCTCCAACATAAGGCTTGACAAGGGGCTGGGACTCCCTTAAAAGTGGAGGCGCCTGCTCAGTTTTTCACTACTGTCCCCAGTAGCAGAATGGGGCCCCCCCATGTGCACTTGACTTTAACTCGTGAGCTTCTGTACCTCTGTACAGGATGGGAACCTTTGCGATGCAGGTCCACTCCTGTTGCTTTGGGAGACAGAATGCGGCATTGGGAATGCCGACAACATCTCTCGTTGCTAGAGGCTGTTCCACCTATAACAGGAACACGTTATTGGCAGGCTGCTTGACTGACTGTAGACCTCCGTTGTTCCCATGCACTAGGATGACTCTTTAAATGCTGAATCTTCATACCTCAATGTGCTAGTGACCCAAGGCTTGCAGACGTGTCCCGGTTACTTGTACTACACTCCTTTAAAGGACTTCAGATCAGGCAGAAAGCAAAGTTTAATGCTTTACTTAATAAAAGTACTGAAAATATGACAAAGACCCATATACAAGAACAGTTCTTTTTTCTAAATCTCTAATCCTACTCAGGCTATGTGCTGCCCTGGCCTACCTGCAAAAGATAGTGTACATATGAATAGAGGTCCATCAGTGGCTCTCCAGGCTCCAGTGACCCCTTACATTGTGACGAGCTTCCAGATGTTAACAGATGTTACCAACTTCAGCAGGCCGAGTATCAGCTGCACATAAGCCAGAAGAGAACTCAAGGTTCCTGCTCTCTGGGCTCTGGACCACTGTCCTTTTTTTATAGTCACAGGACTAGTGGGTTGGACCCAAAAAGGCTACGAAACACAAGACCCGGGAAGTACAGTTAGCCCTACACCTACCGTCTGGGGCAGAGCCTAATTAACTAGTTACAACCCACTTACATACTACTTCATGGCCCCGACCCGTGAACCATGGACTGTTTCAGTCTACTTACACTAGTGCTACTGCTGTTAAGTAAGCAGTAGCAATACATTCCGTTTTGAAGTATCCTGCATCACGTTAAATCCCCTCCAAAGTATCTACAAGCAAATAAACTTCCACAAAGACAACCCCTAGACTGAATAATGAGCCAGAGTGAATGGAATGTTGCTGTGTTCCTGGCTGCTTCTGCACTGGCTGGGACAGGACCTGTCTAATCTACTTCGGCCCCTTTGGGGGTAGCGCTACAGGTTCAAATCCTTCTATGGCCAAAAATGTCATAGGCCTGGGCTTCATTATGCCATCCAATATGGAAGGGACTATTGTACTTTGGAGTAGACGGCTGCATGCGTCCCAGGGGCAAATTTACCATTTCTGATGAGCAATACTCAATTAACCACATGCCGCCCAGCCACTGTATAAATACAGAGGAAGGGTGGCACAGCTGGGCAAAAGCACGTTTTAAAACGTGCGTTTTGTAAACAGGTAGGGGGCGCGCATGAGGCGCGCCGCCGCCCTACCTGTCCCGTCGATCACAGCCGCGGATGTCAGTCGCTGGGTCACAGCCGGTCGTTACCGGCTATGTCCCGACGATCGGCGGCAATCGCTGACAGAGAGCACAGCTGCAGTAGCTGTGCTTTCTGTCAGTTCCCTGACAGCTCCAGGACACGCTGATCGGGACAGAAGAGTTTCTCTCTCCCGATCAGCGGTGTTCCCTGCAGTACACACCCCCGCCCCCTAGTAAAACACTCCCCTCACACAGTTAACCCTTTCCCTGAAAAATAAACTTAACCCCTTCCTCCCCAGTGCCATTAGTACAGTGTCAGTGGGTTTTTTTTTGCACTGATCACTGTATTGGTGTCACTGGGGATGTCAGTGACATCAAGTCAGTACCCCCCAATGTCAGAATGTCCGCCACAGTCCTGCCATAAGTCGCTGATCGCCGCCATAAGTCACTGATTGCCGCCATAAGTCACTGATCGCCACCATTATTAGTATTAAAAAAAACTAAAAATCCAAGTATCTTTCCCGCCATTTGTAAACGCTATAACTTTCACGTAAACCAATTAATTTACACGTATTGGGTTTTTTTTTTTTAGCAAAGACATGCCGCAGAATGCATTTTGGCAGAAATTTATGACTAAATTTAATTTTTAAATTTTTTTTTACTGGACATGTTTTATAGCAAAAAGTCCAAAATATTGTTTTTTTTCCTCAAAATTGTCAGCCTTTTTTTTTATAGCGCAAAAAATAAAAACAGGCGATCAAATACCACCGAAAGAAAGCTCAATTTGTGGGGGAAAAAAAGCATTTAAATTTCCTTTATGTACCGTATTGCATGACTGCGCAATTGTCTGTTAAATTAGCGCAGCGTTGTATAGCAAACAAATGGCGTAAATTGCAGTATTTATACCATAGTTTGTAGACGCTATAACAGTCACACAAAGCAATCAATATACACTTATTGGGATTTTTTTTACCAAAAACATGGAGCAGAATACATTTTGGCCTAAATTTATAACCAACTTTGAGTTTACTTTATATTTTTTATAGCTGAAAGTAAAAAATATTGTTTTTCTTCAAAATTTTTGGCCTTTTTTTGTTTATAGCGTGAAAAATAAAAAGCGCACAGGTGATCAAATACCACCGAAAGAAAGCTCTATTTGTGAGAAAAAAAGGACATAAATTTCATTTGGGTGCAGCATTGCATAACCGCGCAATTATCAGTTGAATTAGTGCAGCGCCGAGTAGCAAAAAGAGGCCTGGTCATTAAGGGGGGTAAATCCTCTGGAGGTCAAGTGGTTAAAACACAAAGCATTTGAGCGTCTCCTGAATTTTTTTTCTTCATATTACTGAATCCCCAGGAGGTCACTAGAGCAAGGGTTAACCTTCGTCTTGTGTTAGGGTCGGCACCGACCTGTTTTTAGGTTTTAAATGCATAAAATAACCATATAAATTTGTTTATTGCATCAAGGCTTTATGACTTGGTCAGGAACCTCTATTTCAACAAAATAAAAAAAAAAATAGTTTTCACTAAATTATAAAATGCTCAAGTTGAAATTATGATCTTTGTGTTGTTAGGGTCGGTTTCGACCCAGTTATAAAAATAAGATTATAAAGCAATAATTAGAGCCAAAACTGAAATCATAAGTTCACTGTCAACCAGCACACTGACAGCCCGGTCCTCTCCCAATCATGTGAGCTTTGGGGATTCTCATTTTGCCTTGTTTTCCAGTATCCCTGCACAAAAACACAACAAACAAAGACGGGCATGTCCAGACATGGGAGGCCAATTCAGTATAGAATTGGTGACTTGCAGAGTGCACATCTCCAATTTGTAGCATGCAAAAATGAGAAGAAGATTTTCATTGAGCCAAGTTCTGGATAATATTTTTGGTGAAAATGAGGGAGAGGACACAGAGGAGCATAGTGATTTGGATGAGCAGGTTTCTGAGGAGGAAGACAATGTGGAGAATCATCCAGAAGACACAGACACATCTGATGAGTCTGATGAGGAGGCCACCGGTGCTGAAGCTGCTCCCGCTGAAATATTCAAGTCCAAAAATGGTAAGATCTGTTGGAGCTCAGTACCTCCTGATGTACATGGCAGGGCAGCTGCTGCAAATGTCATCAAAATGACCCCTGGAATCACAAGGTTTGCTGTGATGAGAGTCCGTGACATCAAGACATGTTTTGAGCTATTTATGACATTGTCACTAAAAAAAGTCATCATTGCTATGACAAACCTTGAAGGAAAAAAAGTCCATGGCAGCATGTGGAAAGACAATGATGAGGAATACCTGGATGCCTATATTGGTGTTCTTCTTCTTGCTGGAGTGTACAGATCCTGCAATGAGGCCACTGATAGTCTGTGGGACGCATCGACAGGCAGAAATATTTTCCGGGCAACAATGTCACTTCAGACCTTTCAAATGATATCAAGAGTCCTCAGATTTGACAACAGAGATACCAGAGCAAGATCTGACAAGCTTGCCCCCATCAGGGATGTCTGGGAGAGATGGGTGCAGGTCCTTCCACTGATGTTCAACCCTGGGCCAGAGGTGACAGTGGATGAACGTCTTCTCCCTTTCTGAGGAAAATGCCCCTTCCGGCAATACATACCCAGTAAGCCAGGGAAGTACAGCATAAAAATCTGGGCAGCCTGTGATGCAAAAAACAGCTATGCCTGGAATCTACAGATTTACACAGGCAAAGCTGCAAGTGGCATCCCTGAGAATAAACCAAGGAAAACGTGTGGTCCTTGATATGACTACTGGACTGCAGGGTCACAATATCACTTGTGACAATTTTTTTACCAGCTATGACGTTGGACAAGAACTTCTCAGTAGGAAACTTACCATGGTGGGCACAGTGAAGAAAAACAAACCTGAGCTGCCTGCTGAAATCTTGCAGGTGAAGGACAGGGCTGCACTGTCCACAAAGTTTGCTTTTACAGACACCACCACTGTTGTCTCATAGGGGTTTATTTACTAAAGCTGAAGAGTCCAAAATCAGACTCCCTTCTGCATAGAAACCAGTCAGCTTCCAGGTTTCATTGCCAAAGCTTCATTGATTAAGCTGAGGTTAGAAGCTGATTGGTTTCTATGCAGAAGGGAGTCTGATTTTGGACTCTCCAGCTTTAGTAAATAAACCCCATATTGTCCAAAAAAGAAACGGAATGTGATACTTATGTCTACTCTTCACAAAGATGCACCTGTGTCATCAGGAAATGACAAAAAGCCCACAATAGTCCTCGACTATAACAAAAACATAGGAGAAGTGGACAAGCTGACTGCCACCTACGCTTGCCAGCGAATGACCAGGAGATGGCCAATGGTTGTGTTTTACAACATCCTTGATGTGTCTGCATATAATGCATTTGTGTTGTGGACCCACATCCACCAAGGATGGAACTCAACCAAAAAAAACAAGCTGAGAAGGTTTCTTGAGGAGCTGGGAAATTCCCTTGTCAAGCCACACATTGAGGGAAGGGAACGGGTGTCCCGAGACCCAGATGCTGCAGTCTTGGTCAGACAGCTGCAGAGGTCACCTAGCACTTTGTCCACGTCAGCATCCTCCTCAGCCAGCCCTGCCTCAACATTATCCACAACAGCCACAACCACAAGCCCACTCAGGCCACCTGATTCTAAAAGAAAGAGGTGTCAGGTCTGCCCAAGCAGTAAGGACAGAAAGACAAATGTACTGTGCTTCAACTGCAACAAATATCTCTGCAAAGAACACACTAAAAGTGTCACTTTTTACCACAAATGCATCTAAACACACACACATACACATACATACATGTTCTTGCATACAGACTTTTACTTTGATTTTGTTTTTTATTAGTGTTGGAACAAGTAATTGATTCCTATTGGTTTGATTTGCTTGATTGGTTGTTTGACCTTGCAAATCTATATTTTGTTATATTTATGTTATATATATATATATATATTTGTTCTGTTTTTCATTTTGTGTTTGTACTAAAGTTCTATTGCTGAAAAAAAGAGACTTTTGTGCCTTTTTGAAGTAATTATATATATGGGTCGAAATTGACCCGTAACACCATAGATGTTACTATAGTTAATAATATTAAAATGAAAAAATAAACAAAACAAATTTATTTCAGAGATGTGTTCTAAATCCCCTGAGTAAAAGTCAGGTGACATAACAACCTTTTATTTATTTATATGATTCTCTTGAGGTTCATTTTACATTGTTTTTTAATTGAAATCGAGGGGTATACTGACAAAAAAAAGGCCCAGGGACCACACCAAAAATATTAAAACCAATATTTTCATGGATAAGAAAGCCTAACAAGGTAACCAAGAGATGAGAAACAAATTGGATGATAGATAATTGTTTTTAGTGTATTTTACAGCTGATTTAAGACACGGGTCAAAACCAACATAAGAGATGGTAACAGGAAACTAACACGAGGAAGGTTAAAACCATGTGACACCATGGCATGTGACAGAAATGAGCACATACATCTAATACAGCACAGTGTTAGTGGCACCATGCCACTCTCTCTGAAGGGTAATTATAATGAGTGTCATTTGCTGGATGAGCTCATTGACTGTCAATGGAAGCAGCTGGGGACAGAGACACCTGGACATTATTCAGCACAGCTGGAGTCGCCTGCAATTTTATTGCATTTCCATGAGATAAAGCCCAATATGACTGCCTGCTGACGTGGATATCTGAATTACATGTAAGAGCAGCTATAACCGAACTGAACAAGTTTTACATTATTTTTACAGTAAATAATAAATCAAATAATCATAAATTATATACTGCAAATACAACATGTACTTTTTATAACTGAATCAATGGCTTCCCAAAGGAATATGAGCAATATGCAGGTGGCACAGTGGCTAAATGGTTAGCACTTCTGCCTGGCAGTACTCAGGTCGCTGGTTTGAATCCCAGCCATGGCTCCACCTGCCTGTAGTTTGCATGTTGTGTCTGCGTGGGTTTCCTCCGGGTACTCTGGTTTCCTCCCACACTCCAAAGACATGCTGGTAGGTTAATTGGATCCTGTCTAAATTGTCCCTAGTATATGAATGTGAGTTAGGGACCTTAGATTGTATACCCCTTGAGGGTTAGGGACTGATGTCAATGTACAATATATAATTTTTTCACTATTTTGCCTTGAAAGCTTTCACAGTGCACCCCAGAACACTAATTTTGGTTGTATATTTTCATCATCATTGATCACATCTTCGGACGCCAATTACATCTTATCATCCCTTTTATGTATGTAATCAAGCAATGATTGGTTTGTTGTTGGTTTTTTGATTATCGCATTTTAAGATCGCATGCTTCATTTTTAGATTTGTACTAGCGCTGCAGGTTTCATTTATAAATATATATATGTAAAGTGCTGCATAAATTGACAGCGCTATATAAGTATCTGAAATAAAATGATAATATTTCAGCTTACCAGTCCTTAGATGTGGTTGGTTGCATTAGTTTTCTTTCTTTCAGGCAGGCAACATTTTCAGCAAGTGGAGAAAATACCAATTGATCCTGCCAGAAATTATAACTTCCTGAACTGAAAAAAAAATGTAATCAGTTTTTCAAGCTATCTTCTGTGAATGTAAATGAGGAGAGGGGGAGGTGTCTGTAGTCCAAATCATGATAGCAGCCTGGAGAGACAATGCTACTCCTCCTCCCATACATACACTACAGCAAGGGTAGGCAACCTCAGAGGTGGAGATCTACCTGAATGACATTGGAGAAGTCAAAGATCACGGGACACAGTCTTGCTTCTTTACACCTGATTTAAACTTCTAATTGCCCTACTACCGTGTCATATTCACATGCATTGGATGCAGTCATGGGTTTAAATCAGATGGTGAGGCATCCTTAGGGCTTGTTCACACATAAAGTTGGAAGGGGGGGGTAAAACTTGGCAGTTGAGTCCCAGTTTTACCGCCCCAATCCGTACCCCCTTTAGCTGCTGAGGCAGCAGCCAAAGATGTACACACACCGCAGCAGGAATAAACCCCCTGTTGCTTTTGGTGGGTGCTACCGTCTGCCAATCACAACCCATTCAAGTAAATGGTGTCACTCTGCAAGTGCCCCACAAATGTATGCTTCTGCGGGGTCCAAGGGGTTAAAGCAGGTGGTGAGAAAGCAACACAATGCTGCCTGCTTTAACCCCTTGTTTGCTGTGCTGCACAAGGTTGCAGGGCACTTACATTCACTTGAATGGGTCATGCTTGGCAGGTGCTACACCCACCAACCATGACAGGGCGTATAACCCCTGCTGTGGCTGCACCATATGTATACCCCTGGCCTCTGCAGCTAAAGGGGGTGCAGTTGGGGCCTGCAGCACATCAGTGTGAAAGCAGTCCTATACTATTATGCCCAATGTATTGCTTCACACTGACCTGAAGATCTGTTCTTTCCTGCTGCTGGCACCACTCTGGAGACTGCTAGCCGGGATAAGAGGTGGAGTGCAGTTGGTATCACTCCACATGGGAGAGCACCCGGCCCTACAGAGGAGGCATTGGCTTATCTGGTCTCCCACAGTACACAGAACATGGAAATTCAATTATTTTAGTAAATATAAACTGCTAAACACCTTTTCTCATCAGCATTTAGAGCAGTCTTGTGACTTCTATCAGTGTCCAGCTGAGCACTGGTTAAAGCTTGTTGGAAGAGTTTTCATTCTCCTCTGACTGTCCTATGAGACTACAGGACTCCTGATCCTCTGTCTGGATAGCGCTGATTGTCCCTGTGCTGATCATATGCAGCACCCTCCCAAGAAAAAAAAAAAACTCTAGCAATACACACCAAACTGAGCATGTGCAGCTTGGTGTGCAAGGCTCTGTTCTATCAGGAGATGAGTCGGGGACACTGGAAGAAGGGGAGGGTCAGAGAAGATAGGATCAAACCGCCTTTTTACACAATGTGGAGGATTAACCCCTTAAGGTCCACAGTGAGTATACCAGGCATGCTTTACTGCATATACAGACTGATGTGGAGTTTAGTAGCACTTTAAAAGCTACCCTTGCAGTGGTGCTACCTACGCACTGTAAGGGTTAAATGCTCATTTTTGTCTAGGGTACCATTAAAAAGCAATTCTATGCTCCATCAGTTGCATCATCAAATAGTCCATCAGTATGACATCATCATATACAATGCTGAACAAGCAGATCTACTGTACAATGTAAGTGGGGACACCAAGGGCTTCCCTACAACATGGAACATCAGAAGGAAGAGGAGAGAGCTGGCTGCTGGGGAGCAGGGAATAAGGGAAGTGTAACTCCTTCTAATGGCACCCTAGACAAAAAATAGGGTTTAACCCTTGTAGATGGCGGGAGGAGGGGGCGGAGTCAAGATTCCCATTGCAAGTGTCGCTTTGAAATTTCCCCAGAGTTCAGCTTTAGTGTACATAAGGCCAAAACTATTTTTTTAAATATTGGATAGAGGGGTTAGAACCCTGCCAGGTTTTTTATTCTTGTTTGTGTCCCTACTAAGTAGATTCATTGTCTCCGTTTGTCCTGATAAGCACTGTTTAGTCTGAAGGTGAAAGTCAGCGGAAATTCAACATTTTAGGTTGTCACCGAAGCATTATAAGAGGAAAATCTTCCAATGAGAACTTCTGTTCCAATGACAGCTAAGGGCCAGTTCACACCATTAGTCGCACAGGAACGTGCTGTGTTTTCCTGTGTGATTCACATGCAATCCGGGTGCAGTGCAATTTCAGCCCTTTCACTTGAATGGGCTGAGATCACACCAGACTACTAGTGATGGGCTGAACACCCCCGTATTCGGTTTGCGGTTGAGCATTCAAACCTACTGAATATCTGACTGCGAACTTCGAACTTAATGCAAGTCTATGGAACTCAAACTTGTAATTCAAATGTGCCTCTTTTGAAGTTTTATTTGCAAGTTATTGGCCATACAAGGGGTATGAGGACTCGGGTACTGCCCTGAGGGACATGAATCAGTGAAAAAATGTTTTTCAAAAAGTACCGTTTTTAACCATTTGACGCCCGGCCTATGGCCAAATGGCGTCCGCAAAAATGCATTACCTTTCCGGGAGGCCGCCATATGGCTTCCTACCACACATGCACAGTTTGCACGCTTGCAGAGCCGCGATCTGTCACCGGCCGTGTACCGCGGACACGGCCGATGACAGATCTGAGTACCGGCCCCTGTTGCCGGTACCATGGGACCTGCTGTGACCAATCACAGCAGGTCACATGACAGTTGTATACAATGCATGGCTTCATTCATGCCATCCATTGTATACTAGTGTCTAGCTGTGAATGGTCACAGCTAATCACATGCACATGTCATGTGATGTGATTAGCTGTGGCCAAATCACAGCTAAGCACAACCCCCCCCCCTCCCCTGAATGAATCAATGTCATTCAGGTAAATGCTTGCTTATAGCAAAGTAATTCTTTGCTATAAGCAAATTGTGTAAAATAAAAAAAAAAAATACTGATCACTTCCCCAAAGTAGTACAATGTTACTATGGTAACATTGTACTACTTTGGACATAGTGAAATATGAAAAAAAAATCTTAAAAAAAAGAAAAAAAATTAAATAAAAAATTTAAAATAATTTTTTTTTTTTTTTTTTTTCACACTGTCACCAGTCAGTGTCCCTGATCACCGCCATGCCAGTTATATGATGATGCTGTACTGCACTGGTGACAGTATGTAAAAAAAAAAAAAATAGTGAAAATAATTTTTTTTATTTTTTCATTTTCCGAAAAATTATGACAAAAAAAACACAACTTCAAAAAACTCGCCATGCCTCTTATGAAGTACGTCGGACTGTCTACTTCGCAAAAAGTGGTCATTTGGGGGATATCTGTACTATTCTGACATTCTTGGACCTCAAGAAATTAGATTGGCTGTCAGTACTTCAGGACTGATCAATATTCAGATCTATACCATAGTTTGTGAACTCTATAACTTTCCTACAAAGTAAAAAATACATCCTAATTTGGGTTATTTTCACCAAAGACCTGTAGTAGAATACATCTCGGCCTAAATTTATGAAGAACAATTATTTACTTGCAAATTTTTATAACAGAAACAAAGAAAAAGTGTTTTTTTTTTCAAAATTGTCAGTCTTTTTTGTTAATTTAGCAAAAAATAAAAACCCTGGCAATGATTAAATACCACCAAAAGAAAGCTCTAGTTGTGTGAAGAAAATGATAAAATTTTAGTTTGGGTACAATGTTGTATGACCGCGCAATTGTCATTCAAAGTGTGAGAGTGCTGAAACATGAAAAATGGCCTGGGCAGGAAGGTGTAAAATTGCCCGGTATTGCATTGGTTAAAGGGGCAGTTATTTTTCATTGCTGACAGTACAAATAAAAAAATAATTCCTTTAAATATCATGCCTGGGGGTCCCCTTAAACTACCTGCTGCACATCTGTACAATTTATAGAACCTGCTGCAGCAGGACTGACATTTTTTTATTGTAAATGACATTAAAAAACAAAACAGTGTGGGGTTCCCCCCAATCCTTACCAGACCCTTTAGATCTAGAAGGAAGGTTAGGAGGGACCCCACAGTAAGAATTTGTTTTATAAACAAGTGTGTGGGTTTCCCCCTAAAAGCAATACCAGGCCCTTTAGGCCTGTAAGACATTTTGGGGGAACCCCACCCCCCAAAAAAGGGGGGAATTTAGGTGACGTTCCCCCTAAATTCCTACCAGACCCTTGATCCGAGCACAGGCCTGGCAGGCCAGGAAAGGGGGGGGGGGGACGAGCGACTTACCAGGCCACGTCCCCTCAGCATGGGGACACAAGGGCCTCTTCATCACAACTCTGGCCTGGTGGTTGTGGGGGTCTGCGGGCAGTGAAGCTCATTAGCATCAGGGTAAACCTGATGCTGCCCCCCTTGTGAATAAGTAAGTAGTTGTACCCCTACACATTCACTAAAGGTTAAATTGTAAAAAAATTAACACACCAGACTTGAAAAAATCCTTTATTAAACAAAACAACAGTTTTTGACAAGTCTCTCTTATTAAAAAAAAATCCATGGTCAATCACGGCGCCCAGCATTGTCATGACGACATTGCCAGACTCACCGAAATGGAAAAAAAAACACCACCTGCTGACCTGTCCGCACCCGCCGCAATCTAACAGGTCTGACAGTTGCCGGTCAGATGTAAACAATTGAGTGGAGCTAGCTCTGCTCAATTCTGCTGTGATTTGCCAAAGCATTGCACCTAACCTGTAGTTAGGTGCATTGCTTTGGCCAATCACAATGCACTGTGAGAGCTGAAAATGGGTCACAGAAGTGCAGACCAAACTGCACTCCTGTGATCCACACGAGCTTTGGCTGTAATTCTCCTTTAATCCATGAATTCACACTAAAACTCATGCTTAACCCTAACACCCTAACCTTTAGAATCGACCTAAACTTAATTTATACCATAACCAAACTAAAGCTGACCATAGATGGAGAAAAATTTGGTCCGTTCATTAGGGACCAGCCAAATTACGATTCATCCTTGGCTGTACCTGCTTAACAAAAATTGATCTAGCAATTGATTTCTGTTGAACAGGAATTTTGAAAAATTTGATTTAGATCAGCAACTGCAGCTAATGGGCTGCAGAGCTGATCAGTGTATTCTGGCAGTGGAGGAGTCCCCACTGTCAGAATACAATAGCACAGTAGGGATGATTCCTCCATCCACCATTCAGATGGAGGAACCAATTTGCTTTATTTTGACAAGTCGTCTTTCTGTTTACAAACAAAGGAATCATCTATAGTCAGCCTTACCTTCTGTCATCACCCTATCCATACTTCCATGTAATGGCCAGAAAATGAACTTGTCCCAGCACCATACAGCTGTGTAGGGTGGGATCTTTGTACAATAAATGCCAGAGAATTGCCCGGGCAGAGGTTCTTTGGCCTCAGCTTTTTCCATATACAGTACTGCTACCCAAACCAATCATAATTAAGTTGCCAATGTTGAATAATCTATCCATATTTATTTTTTGTCTACGATGTTCCACTGTAGAAGTAAGTGAATATAAGCCATCCATGAGGATTACATGGGAACAAAGCGCAGAGGTTTTACTATAACATCTTTCCAGAGGAGGGTTAGGGGTGAGGATAGCTTCCGTCACAATCAATTACCATTAATAAGAAACTGTCCCTATTTGCAGAAGAGGGTCCAGCTGGCTTTCCATCCAGTTTTCCTGTTGTGACAGACACAATTATAGTGACATGCCTCTGATGTGATAGGAAAAACTGGGATTCCTGCAGACCATTCATCTTTCCCACAACCTTTACATGAAGCCAATGAAGAAGGGAATATATGCGATGGAGGGATGATTTTATAAAGTCACTATTTAGGCATTGTATCCAGTTCATGTCATTCGTGAAGTCTACAGTGCTTTACAGTGTACATTGAGCATGTACTGTATTATCCATCTCTAAAGAACCATCTAGTGTAATGGTACTAAAGTGGACCATTCAATAACTTTACAAATCTACATGAATACTTGACATAATATACAGCAACAGTATAATTAAAAAAAACAAAAAACTTTAACTTTTATCATTAAAGCATTCCGTGAGTTACAATGCAGTGAGTTTGGCTAAAGATGTCATCAGTCTGCTGCAGCAGACTCCACAGTAATCAATCAGACTGTACCTAGCAAAGCTGGCCATAGACTGATCGAAATTTGTCAAGTTAAGCAGGGACCAGCCCAGGGGTGGACTGACAACTCATGGGGCCCCTGGGCAATAGGGGATCATGGGGCCCCTGTGTCCTTGCCCAAACTCAAAAAAGCCTATGAAAAAGGTACCAGGGGCATCTCATGGGGCCCCCTACTGACCCCAGGCCCTCGGGCAGTGCCCGAGTTTCCAAATGGTCAGTCCGCCCCTGGACCAGACAACGTTCAATCAGTGTGTGGTCATCCTTGTTTGACAGAAGGCCATCATTTGATAGATTCTGTTGAAGGGACTTGCTATAAAACCTTTCTGCAGCAGCTGATCAATATATTATGACAGTTGCGGGTCCTGTTGTCAGAATGCAATGTCCCAGTGTGGGGATTCCATCATCTACCTCGCTTGTATGTGTAGTGACACCCCGCTGTCATTTAGCTGGTTCTTTCCCAAGGTTAGTGCAGATGCGGCCAGGCACACGACAACACGTTACTCATTCTGGCTCAATAATCATTCTAGGTCAGGGGTCTCCAAACTTTCTAAGTAAAGGGCCAGTTTCCTGTCCTTCAGGTTTTGGGCAGACCCGACTGTGGTCAATGAAAGCAAACAATGCCCCATCATTGGTTTTATTTGGAGGAATAGTTCCCCATTGGTGCTGTCAGTGAGAGGAATGGTGTCCCACCATTGATGTCAGTTGGAGGAGTAGTGCCCCAAGGGCCAGATAAAGCAAGCAAAGGGCCACATTTTGGAGACCACTGGTCTAGGGGATTGTCTTTTATAGTTTATTGCTATAAAAATGGAAGTGAGATAATGCAAAACACTTAGCACATCTTGATAAGGACATTTCTCTTTCAATAGCAGCAGTACAAGGACAAGTTGACTAGTACAGTTCCAGGATGCACAGTTGGAGACTATGCAGCAGTAGATAGCAAGTTTGTTATAGACTTGGACAGTCTATGGATGCAAAGCTGAAGACCATTCAAGAGTATATACTGTATAGTACATAGAGTTAGAGACTTTGAAGGTCTATGGGTGCGCAGCTGAAGGCTATCCAGGTGCAGGCAGCATAGAGGCTCTACTTACAAGTTCCTGGCTCATAGTCAGTCCATGGGAGCAGCCACAGCAAAAATCCAGCATCCAGTCCCAAAATGTCTCTGGGGCATTCAGTCCTCTGAAGTTCACAGATCTATTCCCCTACTGGGAAAGACAATCTGCACTGAACTCCAACCTGTGTAACAGGAACCCATCCACCATCTGGGCACACCTTCCCAGGGACTGGATAGGCCATACTAAATCATCAGGTCAGATATTTGAATCCTCCTGCCCTAATCTTTAGAAGCTTCTCCTAGAGTCAGGGGAAGGCAATCAAACTCCCAGCCTGTGGAGTCTTGAGCACAGCAAATTAAGCAGTTCTGGCTCCTCTGGCTACAAAAACTAAAATTTTTGTAGCAGCCTGGCCAGGACGGTTCTACAAATGGATGGAGAAATAGTTTATGGCCAGCTTAACTTTGTAGCAAGTCACAAACATGGATCGAAATTCATCCGGTTCCTGTTAAACTGGTCGAATTACGATCCATGAATGGTTAAGTCATGCCGCTAGGCTACTGTCTCTCTCTGCACAAGGCATTTAATAAAAAGTGGATTGGAGTGCACATCATTGTATGATAGGCTTTTATACAAGGGCTTGAAAGCTGTTCTATGAATCTACTGGAACACGAAGTTATGCTCAAGTATATGTTTTCCTAAATAAGGTTACCTACCAACCTGCGCAGTCAGATATTAACACAATACAAGTAAATAGAAAACACTCACATGAAAACTAAGACAAGAATTAAATCGCAGAAAGGTGATTTTTAGATTTAAAAATGGATTGTGTAGTGACAACAGTATTTGTTAAATTATTATTTTTGTAACAAAAGTTGAGAAAATTATTTAACACAAATCTCCGATGGGTGAGTGATAGTGTTGGAGCAATGACAGTAAAGGTTGGTTCTGATAAATAGAGGGTACAGTGTGTTCTTCTTGCAAGAGGTGAATTTATGATGAGAGTTCATTTTGTTTAGGCCTGTTTCTGGGCCTATGCTACAATTTTTCTGATGGCGATAACTAAATAGATCAACAGATGGACAACTTTTGGGTGCCTGGCAGGATGCACTTTACATAAATGTTCATTTCAATTGTTTAAAATTAAATTTTAAAGAATTTCTGTTAAAAGATTTATTTTAAAACGTTTATTGTGTAGAGCTATCCCTGCAGGATCCGCTAGGTAATTTGAGCTCTCTGTTCTGCGCCTCGACTCCAAGAACTAACTCAGACTCTGACACACCTGGCTCAATGAAAGTCACTACAAGCACGTATATGAACACGAGTTAACTTGGCTGTGGATTACTACTAGAAAATAGACACAAAAATATTTCGCGGTAAATGAACTCAATGTATTGGTATGGAATCGGAATAAATGGTGGTTTCAGCATAAATTAGCACACAAAAGTTAGATTCGGACAGAGTCTGCTAGATAGTGTAACAGCTTTACCAAAGTATGGTAACTTGGAAGAGAGTTCTGTACCACTAGACTAGAATCTACACATCAGTCGGCAAATTCAGCAATGAACAGTGCATATAAACATTAACTTCAATGTGAATAAGAATACAGTGCACTCTAAGGGAATGGCTAGGATATGGTTCAATGTCCTCTAAAAGGTACCTCTTAGCGCAAGCAATAGGTAAACGTCTCCGTATAGCTGCTGTACAGGCGCAGTCCTTATTCCTAACTTTTCAGCCGGCTACCGTTGGGGCCCAGTTGTACCGTTAGTGCCCACAAGACCAGTCCTAGTCAGACCTGCAGGCAGCAGTAGGGCTACTAAGCAACTGTGAAGTCAGTTCCTAAAGAGCTCAATCTCTCTAGTAGCAACAGATTATGGCTGCAAGGCCCTCTCACCAGACCCAGCAACACAGCAGCAGTGGCCCCTCTGGTTACGTGTCTGCTCACTTCTGGGTTGCTCTCTGCTTCTTAGCACAGCATTGACTGTATCCTGGTAGTGGCTTAGTCCCTCAGCACACAATTCTCAGAGCATACTAGAGTTCTCGCAGATCATGAGGCATTTTTCTCCATTTGCAGCAACAATACAGGGAAATGTGCGTGTACTGCAGGTTTGTAGTACTTGTTTTTTTTTTTTACTTTTTTGGCTAGATACACACTTTGCAATTGATTTCTCACTTCACCAGCAAGTGAAAATACATAATTAAAAAAACAAGTCTTTAGGCTAAACTCAGCTCAGTACATACTAAATGTATATATAACGCTGCACATCAGAGTTGTCATTTCTATCAATTAGCCGATAGGAGTTGCTATAAACTGAACATTGGGTATTCTCGAGCAAAAGCAACCGAAGGACTTATTTTTTCATGTTTAATTGCCGCAAGACAACATTATATAATGCATGAATGTGGAGGTGCATAGGACAGATGTTTTCTCAGAATAGAGAAGCAGGGAATCTGTAAGCCGTGGGCAGGAATAATTGGGGGGATGAGAATATTTTGTACTGAGATTGCTGTGTGGGTGGGAGGACAGAAATGTGTTTTCAACAGCAGATGCTCCACTTTGGAATATTACCTTCAGGTAGGTTAGAAAGTCTCCTAAAAGACATAAACAACCAAATATTGTGCCCGGGTGTAACATATACTGTACACCTCCATGTCCTAATGTTTACACTGACTGTTTTCTAATTTAAAGTGCCATTCCACTCAGGACAGAAGTTTGCCAAGTGTGAAAATCGTGTACAAAAAGGGGCACAGTTGGAAATTAGGAGGGAAGGAAGATTAGTAATATTGTTAGAAAGTGTTACTTCCTATCTCCAAACCTTTCAAACTGAAAGCCAAACTCCAGATGGAATTTGTATTTAATTTTGCAATCTGTGTCTCCATTAAGGAGACTTCCACTGACTTCCTCTGGACAGGTACTGATAGGAAATCTCCTCAGCATGGACACAGAAAACAAAACAGCATTTTCAGCTACCCAGCTTGTACGGACTACATGGGTGGTGCAGCATTTATGTTGCAGTAAATACAACCAGGACGGAGATATGAGTGTGATCTGTGTCACCCAGGCTCATATTGGATAATGGCATTTCTTCGTATGAAATTATTATTATTATTATTATACAGGATTTATATAGTGCCAACAGTTTGCTCAGCGCTTTACAATGTAAAGGGAGACAATACAGTTCAATACAAGAGGGATAGGAGGGCCCTGCTCCTTGGAGCTTACAATCTAGAAAAATCAGTTAAGATAGCCAAGTAACAGACCTGGCTTCCAACTTTTTTTTTTTAACTACTGTTGCGCAGACCCCACACCAGTCCTGTTGTTTTGTCCCAGGTTCTATGCAATATTGGGTGCACAGCAGTCAGGCACATGGTAGTTTCCCAGTCCCTCAACACAATAACCAGGCAGTGAATGTCATTTTGAAGTTTAAAGTGTTACTAAACCACGGACCCTGCATTCACTCTATCTGCTCTCTCAGTGTACACACAACATGGAAATGCAATTATTTTAGTAAATATAAACTGCTAAATACCTTTTGTCACCAGCAGTTAGAGCAGACTTGTGACTTCAGCAGAGCACTGGTTAAAGCTTGTAGGAGGATGCAAAACCCCTGGCCTCTGTCTGGACAGTGCTGATTGGCCCTGTGCTTATCACATGCACCCTCTCAAGAAAGACAAAACTCTAGAAATATACACTAAACTGAGCATGTGCAGAAAGGCTACAGGTTCATTCTGTCTTATCAGGCGATAGGATGTGGACATTTTAAGAAGAGGAGAAGCAGCCTTTTTACACAATGCAGAGGATTAACCCCTTAGGTTCCATAGTGAGTATCTTTACTGCATATACAGACTGATTTTACTGTTGTGGGTTTAGTAACACTTTAATGCTGGTTAAACTTGGATGGGGTGTAGGGTGTGCCTTGAAATTTTCCAAATTGAAAGCAAACGTAAACAGAGAACACTCTTTAGTAGTAGCTAAATTCTTCAAGATAGACCTCATGTTAAGAGAGATAGTGGACATAGAGCTTAGAGGATTCAATAGAAGCAGCCCTAATCCAGCAACTTTGGAACAGTCTTTCCCAGGATCAAGCAATAACAGTCTCTAGGATATTTATTCTCTCAGGCCTCTACTCACTGTGTCCTTGTGTGCATGAATGCCTCCTTCCAGTACTAGCCAGACCCTGTTCCATGAGCCTCCATGCCAGATCCTCAACAGACTTTCTCCACACTGTTCTTGGCAACTATAAAGATAGCCCCCCCCCTTGCTCTTCCTGAGCTTGGACCTTGATGAAACCCCTGCAGTCTTCAACTGACTTTCCCAGAACAGCAGAGGCCTTTTAGGATGTGTCTTGTCCACAAGACAAAGACCCTGCTGTTTCAGGCCCCAGACTATTTATACACATCTCAGCCCCCTACTGGTCATCCCCTTGACCAGGGATTATCTGAGGCTATATGAAGATTCAGTCCAAGGTTTGCCTCTCCCAATCCACTATATTCTACAACCTACTAGAAAACAGGAGGAAGTAGTTCAGCCTGCAACCAGCAGGACCCAGAACACCCAAAGTGATCAAACTCTGCTCCACTGGCTACAGAGGAGCCAAAAACTAAATGTACCTAATTCTACTAGCAACCTAACTAGTAGGGTGCAACACTAATAACTATTGATAGTCTACACAGCCTTTCCTGTTCCATGAATTCTCAAGTAGGTCTTTATTAATCTAAGCTTAGAAAATCTTGGACTTGCAAACAAGTAAGCCAGTCTTTCTCAAACCATTCAACAAGGAGGAACCCTCAACCACTTGCAGACCAGAGACGTACCACTGGCTGGCCAGACAACCAAACAAAGCCGGTATAAACTTTGATCGACTCTCCCTTCCAGTAAACCGGAACTATCGGCGCCATTTTTGAAAAACTGAAAGAATTCAAAAACACTGATCTTGGTCACTTGGGTCACTATTATGTTTCTGTTTAAAGTGTCTAGACACGCTATGTTTATCGTAGCCTTTTTTAATAATATTCAAACATAATAGTGACCCAAGATTAGCTACCTTCTATGGGATTGAAAAAATAAAAACCATTGGAGAGGTACAGATATGATTAAAGAGATATCCAAAAAGGAGACTTTTTGGATATATGAATTAAATTCCTTGAAACCCAATGGGTTGAACATAGACATCGATCTAAATAGTTTTTTAACAAATTTTTAGTGTGGTGTGTTGAAAATTCGATTTATATAGGTATATAACACTTAGAGGGTATAAAGGTTATATATATCTATTTCCTGCATTTTGAATATATTGGATTTATTGAAAAATAGGTAGATGAATTTATTCATTAGAAATATTATTGATGGTTTTTTTATATATATATTTTTTTATTTATTTTTTAACATTTTTCATTTTTTAAATATATATATTTTTATATATTTTTTTCTATATATTTTTTTATTTTTGATTAATATAAATATAATTTTGTGTTCATAAGTGTTTGGCGAGGACTATATTCAACTTTCTAATATTAATTGTGTATTTTTCATTTTCTTTTCTTAAATACATTTTTTGAGTAGAGTGATGCTTTAATAGGGAAGTATGGCCCTTTAAATGGACTTGATTGTCCGTAGGGTTATATGATTTTCCAAAATTCTGTATTTATTGATGTATATATTTATGTATGATTACCATGGTGTTTAGTTTGGATGATATGTCCGCTACATACGATGGTAATAAAATATGATGTAGTATTGGAGCGGTGGTTGTAAATTTAATGCCACTGACACTGATTGAGATGTCACCGCAATGCAGAGTGCGTGCGGTATATATTTGAATGGTCTGACGTTTGCATCCATACCGCCCCGTGAGGACGTCGTGGTGACGAAACGTGTAGGGCGTGGTCTGTCGGATGCTGACGTCAGGACGCTCCCTGCTATTGTCGGGACACAGCTGAATAAACGGAGCTGCAGTTTATTTCCTTGCCTATGCAATTGATGCTGGTGTCAGCTAGACACCTTATTTGTGAGTGGATTTTAAACCTTTTAATAAATAGATGTTGTAAAGACATGCTGCACCATTATATTCTTTTTTATTTTTGAATGCGGTCCCGATACACATGGGGCTGTGGTGATTGTCCACTCATGGAAGAGTGGCTGAAGAGTATTCCTCCTCATTTCCTGCCTATAGCCTATACTATAGAAGGGTGTCTATCAGCTGCAATCCAATTCTGCAGAATATTACATCCAAAGTCTGGAGGTTGCTGTTTTCTTCGCTCCCAGAGCAAAAGCGCTAAGGTTGGTCTATAATTTGATCAGCACTTAGCTCTGGTGAGTGCATTCGATTGATTTGGTGGTGGATTGCTCACGGTGTTATATATTTGTCACAGGAGTTATATATATTGGACTTTCACATATTTGATTTATGGACTTTTATATGTTTTTTTAGCGCACTCTTATTTTGATTTCCCTACTGAGTGCCTGTTTAGCAGTGTTTGTCACCTGAACAATTTGCAGCTCTATGTGTCTAAAGTTGGCCATACACTAGAAGAATTTCAAATGAACATTCGTATGAAAATTCCCAGTATATTTGATGACTTGATGAATGTCATTCAAAAGTACTTAAAAATTTAGTACAATCGATTTGGACTAAATGGACTTCCCCGGACAAAAACCACATTCGCTGTTAGAAATGTGATCATTTGATTCATTTTAATTCCTTTTAAATTTTTTGTTACTGTGGTTGAAAATGTATATCGGTTTGACCCCATTAACCATTACTAAATGAGACATTCCTAAAATGAAAAACATTTAACTAAATTCTACTAGTGTATGGCCAGCTTAACTTTATCTATTTTTGGATTTTTTCTAACTTATATTTTTGTTAACTTACTGATTAGCTGAATAAAATAATTAGGACACAGTATAAACTATTACTTTCATGTTCACATATGGCCCCCGGCTGGCTGTGGGGTACTTTGCAGCTTCTTAAGTTTGCTTAAAGCTGAACTCCAGGCAAACAACAAAAAAATAATTTATGTATTCATTAAAAAATAATTCAATCTATTTTTAAATGTAACCAGTGCAAGTACAATGATAATTCCCAAAATGGACTGTAAAAAAAAAAAAAAATGTTTGCTTACCTATACACAGCAACTATTATCACCTTCAAAGTTTCGGAACGCTGTTTCGGAACATGGCGCAGTATCTGTTGCAGCACACTGGCTGATAGAATGTTTTAACCGCTTCCTGACTGCTCTATAGCAGATATACTGCTACAGGGTGGCAGGGGTGCACAAAATCACGTATGCATACGTGATTTTGTAAAGCGCTACGCAAACTGTTGGTGTTATATAAATCCTGTATAATAATAATAACCACCATAGTGTTATGCTGTGGGCAATTAAATTGTCACACCTTATATTTGTATTTGTTTTTTGGTATTAGCCTGTTATGACCCCCTGTCCAACAGAACTCAACCTGGAATAAAAAGGCAATTGCAACCAATCAAGTGTGCATCAGTGAACATGTGCTGACAGGGAATTTGCTGACAGGAGTATAGAGCAAAGAGTTTAGGGAGAGGTCTTCATCTGTGAACTTCTGCTCCTTCACTGTCCAATCACAAGTTAGAGGCAGGGAGTAGCGAAACTGCAATAGAGAAAAGTGAGGTCACCAGTCTGGCTCACAGGGCTAAGTGAATTTCAGGACTGGATGGACAGAAATACAAATCCTTGGGCAGGTAAACAGCTTGTATCAATGCATTTAAACAATATATTCAGCTATGCAACTCAAGTTTAGCATTAGGCCTCATTCACACCTGATCGTTTTGTAGCGCGAAGCTCCAAAACGCTCAGGGAGAAAAAAAAAAATCAATATTACTCTATGGAGATGGTTCACATCTCCATTCCAAGTCGCCTGAAGCAGAGCACCTGAAGCTCAAAAAAGTTTTGTAGCTACTTTTGTAGCTCCCGTCAGGCACATTGATACATTTTTGGAGCATTTTTATTCCCATAGAAATGAGTGTTTTGTCACGTGAAGCTCAAAGCTCCAAAACGTTCAGGGAGAAAAAATCAACATCACTCTATGGAGATGGTTCACATCTCCATTCCAAGTCGCCTGCAGCAGAACGCCCTAAGCTCAAAAAAGTTTTGTAGCTTCATTCAGGCACATTGATGCATTTTTGGCACGTCTTTATTCCCATAGAAAAGAACGTTCTGTAGCGTGAAGCTCCAAAAAGCTCAGGGAGAAAAAAAAAATCAACATCACTCTGTGGAGATGGTTCACATCTCCATTCCAAGTTGCCTGAAGCTCAAAAAAGTTTGGAGCTACTTTTTTAGCTCCATTCAGGCAGATTGATGCATTTTTTGCGCATTTTATTCCCATAGAAAAGAGCGTTCTGTAGCGCGAAGCTCCAAAATGCTCAGGGAGAAAACAAATCAACATCACTCTGTGGAGATGGTTCACATCTCCATTCCAAGTTGCCTGAAGTTCAAAAAAGTTTTGGAGATACTTTTGTAGCTCCATTCAGGCAGATTGATGCATTTTTGGCATGTTTTTTATTCCCATAGAAATTAGTGTTTTGTAGTGCGAAGCTCCAAAATGCTCAGGGAGAAAAAATCAACATCACTCTGTGGAGATGGTTCACATGGTGGTTCCAAATCGCCTGAAGCAGAAGACCTGAAGTTCAAAATAGTTTTGTAGCTACATTTGTAGCTCCATTCAGGCAGTTTGATGCATTTTTGGCGCGTTTTTATTCCCATAGAAATTAGTGTTTTGCATCGTGAAGCTCGAAGCTCCAAATTGCTCAGGAAGAAAAAAAATCAATATTACTCTATGGAGATGGTTCACATCTCCACTCCAAGTCACCTGAAGCAGAACGCCTGAAGCTCAAGAGTTTTGGAGCTACTTTTGTAGCTCCATTCAGGCAGATTGATGCAATTTTGGCTCATTTGTATTCCATTGAAATACATGGAAACGCACAAATTGCGCATTTTCATGCACTTCTGCGTGTTTTGACACATGACCAAGAGCAGTTTTCTGGCATGGCAAAACATAGCAATACTTGATTTCACAAATTAAATTTTTCTCTATTGGCTGATACAAAAACGCCAGAGCTCAAAAAGCCTGAAAAAGCCTGAACAAATCGTGCACAAAGTTTGCAAACGCGCAAAAAAATGCATGACAAAACGCGTGAAAAATGCAGAAAAACGCTGTGCTCAGATGTGAATGGAGTCTTAATCCTCAGGCTGGCCTAGCCAGTAATAATACTGGTCTTTGATTCATATACCTTCACAATTTCCAATGTATGCTATTCTGAAAACACTGAAATAAACAGGCGGAAAGGATTTTAAAGACTGGAAGGCAGAGCAAAGCATCACATGGTTTTGATGGGTTTAGTATGAATTTTATTGAATGATATCAAGGAAGGTATATTTGTGGCAGCACAGTAGCTAAGTGGCTAGCACATCTGCCTGGAAGTACTAGGGTCGCCGGTTCAAATCCCAACCACAGCACCACCTGCCCAGAGTTTGCATGTTCTCCCTGTGCCTGTGTGGGTTTCCTCTGGGTACTCCAGTTTCCTCCCACACTCCAAAGACATGCTGGTAGGTTAATTGGCTCCTGTCTAAATTGGCCCTAGTATGGATATGTATGAATGTGAGTTAGGGACCTTAGATTGTTCACCCCTTGAGGGTTAGGGACTGATGTGAATGTACAATATATATGTAAAGCACTGTGTAAACTGACAGCACTATACAAGTACCTGAAATAAATAAATAATAAATCTACACATTACCATCAAGCAGTATTGTAGAATTATCTGTGGAGCCCCTCCCTAAGCTAAGCTGCCCATTCCTTTGTTTTAACTTGAAATTCCTCCAAGTCAACCAAATGAAAACAGATCCGATCAGCAATGATTCCCATGGAGAGAGCCGGAATGATTGATTTCTGTCTGTGAATGATACAGGAGTCAGCCAAAGGATAAATGACCAGACAGCCTTGGTTCCCCAAACTTGTCACATGGTTGGTGTTTCACGCTCTCTCCAAGGGATAAGGGATTTATGGATCTCATCAAGCAGAAAATAAAGGCACAGCTATTGCACATACCGGGCGCAAGGGGAATACGTCTGTTAAATGAGTTTCTTGCACATTGCAATTAGAAGAAGAATTCTGGTGAATATTCTGTAATGATTGCACCCATGGTATTGGAAACATTTACATAAATGTTCTTTCGTCCTAAGAGATCACCTTCTACCCCAGCAGAGGGATCCCTGTCATTACTTGCAGAGGGACTTGTTGATGTCATCAATACAGCAGAATTCTTTAGAACCGGCCTGATTGAGAGGAGGGCCCTCTGCATTTACAGCTGAAATCTAAAAGTTTTGTTTAAAGGGACTGTAAACATCAGACATGAAATATGAATAACGCATACCCCTCTATAGTGTGTACTTGTCTCATTCCAGAGCACTAAGTGTCATTTCTGTCTGCTGCCTCATTCCTCTGCTATCAGCACGAGCCACTTCTGACAAGTTTTCCTGACACCAAGAGAAAAAAAGGTGACGGGATGGAGCTCCAGCACACAGCCTGTGATTGACAGCCTCAGCTCTGTTCCTGTGAGTGGTGTGAAGTTGGGTGTGTCCCTTCCTTTCAAAAAGGTCTGAGCTCTTCTCACTGAGCTCTGCAGAGATTAACTTCAGCTCCCCACCCTTTGATTTCTGAAAGCTCAGCCAAGCTCTATAAATTGTGCACTTTGAACGGCTGTAGAGGATAGAGGACTGAAGATAAACAGCTACAATTTATGTAGGAGGACTTGTTTCATCGGAGGCCTGTCACATCACTGGGTATATGTAAGGGTTTACAACCACTTTAAATATTTCCTTGAGGCTCCATGCACACTAGCACTTTTTTTTAAGCTCCTAGAAGCTGTTATCAGCATTTTGTTCTGCCTCTAGAAGGTAAATAGTGTTATCCTGTGTCCATGCACACTATTTTAGGCTAGTAGTGATTTTCAAGCTTCAGCGTTTAGGAGTAGAAAAAAAAATTGTTTTTGTAGAGTTTTTGGGAATGTTTTTCCAGAAGAAAAAAACGCTAAACGCTACTAAAATGCTCCTAAGAGCGTTTTTCTTGTACATGTACTGTAAAAATTTGAATTTAAATGCTAATTAAAGCACTATAAAAATGCTACTAACAGATGCCATTACCAGTGTTTTTTATTCTGCATTTTTCCAGCATTTTTTGAGCTAAAAAAAAAAAAAAAAAAAAGCTAGTGTACATGCCCTAGTAACAAAGGATTTAAATTCAAGGATCTTGTATGTATCAAATTACTTTTCAAACCCAGAAAATACCTTGAAAAAGTACCAGTGACATCATCACTGTGCTGTACATAGTCTGTGCAGACAGCAGAGCTGTGGGAGTGGTCCAGCAGTTCAACTATAGGCTGCCTGCAGAAAACTACAGGAGGGGGCGGAGACAAGACCAGTCCTCCTAAACAAGCAGAGAGTGCAAAAGTGACTGGTCTTTGTTACTGGAAGCTCCTGCACAGAGGAAAGTTCACACACTGGATTACTGCACAGATCTGGAAGAAATACACAAAGCACACCAGAATTCAAGTAAGAATACAAGTGTCTTGAAATTAGAAAATAGTTGCTTATATGGGAGTTTTTGTTATTTATTTGCTGTACTTATATAGTGCCATCAATTTACGCAGTGCTTTACATACTGTATATATACATATTTACATCAGTCCCTAAACCTCATGTACAATCTAAGGACCCTAACTCACAATCATACTAGGGACAACTTAGACAGGAGCCAATTAACCTACCAGCATGTCTTTGGAGTGTGGGAGGAAACTGGAGTACCCAGAGAAAACCCACGCAGGCACAGGGAGAACATACAAACTCCAGGCAGGTGGTGCCAAGGTTGGGATTTGAAACAACGCCCCTAGTACTGCCAGGCAGAAGGGCTAACCATTTAGCCACTGTGTGTCAGCTTTACAATGGCGAGTTCTCTTCAGATTAAAATGTGTTCCTGTATTTAGATCTGTTGCTCATCTATTAGTACAGTAAGGTTACATGTACTCTGGAACTCCCTAGACAAGGCAGCAGTAAAACGCTAAACGCAGTAAAAACGCAAGGAAACACTGTACCAGGTTTAGCTGCGTTTAGCGTTCTGAGGTTTTTTTTTTGTTTCATTAGCCGGAGAACTTGCCATTGAAATGAACATACGCCCAAATGCTAAACACGGTAGGCAATTAGGCACGTTTACATGCGTTTTTTTTGCCCAAAACGTTCTTCTGCGTTCAGGAGAGGGACATTTACCTGCCCCTAAACTCTGCTGCTTCTAAACTCTGATAAAAGCTTATGTGTGCATGGACACATAGGCTTTTATTGAGTTGAGTTCAGCGGCTTTGGCAAAAAAAATGCCAAAAGTTCCAAAATTCACATTTAGCAGCAGTGTACGTGAGGCCTAAAGAGAACCTGTAATGTTGTGGAAAACAATATGCTAGGAAGGCGATAGGTAGGAAAGGTACCTACCTGGTACCTACCATGGTCCTTATTTCTTCTGGTGGTTTCAGTCCTCTTATACAATCTGTAGATTACCACTTCTCAGCATGGTGCTGGGGAACGTTATTACGTCGAATTATGGATGGTATATGCTTTATGAAACGAGACAGCGTCATGGTCTCCACCATCCCTGACAGCACTGGTCTCAGAAGCATTATGAATGGCTGTCATGTCAGGCCAGCTGTATTAGACTGGGTGACAGCCAGGCAGCTAGCATTTTCAGAACATGTTCAGCAATGGCAACCGCCATATCTCCCCCACTACGGTTTTGTTTAAAGTGGACCTAACCTCAAAAAGTGAAGGCTTGCTGTCTTACAACGTATAGGAAACATCCAGAAGGTTAAAGTGAAATGAAATATGAACAAAGCATATTCCTCTATTCAGGGGCGGACTGACAACTTATGGGGCCCCCGGGCAATAGGGGATCATGGGGCCCCTGTGTCCTTGTCAAAACTCAAAAAAACCTATGAAAAAGGTACCAGGGGCATCTCATGGGACCCCCTACTGACCCTGAGCCCTCGGGCAGTGCCCGAGTTTCCAAATGGTCAGTCCGCCCCTGCCTCTATTGTGTGGACATAGCACCCTCCCAGTTTGGTAGGCTGATAGGTACATTTAGTTGGCTTCCCTGTAGGCAGAGGAGCAGAGGGGTTGATTGTGCTGGGCTGTTCGGTGCCTCATGGGCTGCTGTCCTGTCTCTTCCCTCTGTCTTCTGGATGTTTCCAGAAGTACAGTGGAGGGGAGGGCAGGAAAAGCAGTCTGAACACTAGCCAATCCCTGGAAAGGGTGGAACAGTAGGTGGCGGAGGAGTTCATAAATATTTGGAGGCCTGGCAGGCAGAGAGCGGAGTCCAGGGTCCAACCATCTGGCGGAGACCCCTGTGCTGGGGGCTCTGCCCCTGGTGTAGAGAAAGGAGAAGGAGAGAGGCCTTAGGAGTCCAGTGCAGCCATTACGGTCCCAGTTTACGGTCCCAGTTAGGACTAGCAGACAAATGGAGAGACTAGGTCAGCGTGGAACCAAAGAGTGATCCAGCTATTCAAAGGAAAAGTGACTGTGGGCTGTTTTGCACTACTGGGCGCATATAATATTTCAGAGACTGAGCCTAGTGCAGCCAAGAGCAGTGCAAGACAGCCAGGAGTTGTACTATCTCCACTACTACCACTATTAGCCCAGGTTCACACTAAATGCAGCTTTAAAATTGTGCTACTTCGGCTTAAGTAACATGATGTCAGAGCTGCTGGGCAGTGCGAGTTAACCGCTTCCCGTCTGCCCTATAGCACCGCTATAGGGCAGAACTGGTGCGCAAAATCACATGATGCGCAAAATCACATGTATATATACGTGATTTCGCATTTCCGGATAGAGAGCGCACATGTGCGTGCCCTACCCACGTCACCAATCCCGGCTGTCAATCACCAGGTTCCGACCGGTGATTACTCGTGGGCAACTGGTGATTGCCGAGCATCTCCGACGGAGGGAGAACTGTTTGTAAACAAAACAGTTCTCTCCCCTGTCAGCTCCTTCACTCTGCTTTGCATGGCTGTGCATAGCAGAGCCATACAAAGCAGTATGCTTACAGTGAAGCACCAACACACACAGCCCCACAGTAAAACACACACAGCACACAGTTAACCCTTTGATTGCAACACGTTAACCCCTTCCTGACCAGAGCCATAAGTACAGTGTCAGTGCTTTTTTCTTAACACTGTATTGGTGTCACTGGAGATGTCAGTGACACCAAGTCAGTTCCCCCCCAGTGTCAAAATGTCTGCCGCAGTCTTGCTATAAGTCGCTGATCACCACCCTTACTAGTAAAAATTAAAAAAATTTTGGTAAAAGCTGTAACTTTCATGTAAACCAATTAATTTACACGTATTGGGATTTTTTTTAGCAAAGACATGTAGCAGAATACTTTTTGGCCTAAATTTATGATGAAAAATGATTTATTAATTTTTTTATTGGACATGTTTAATAGCAAAAAATAACAAATACTGTTTTTTTCTCAAAATTGTCGGTAGTTTTGTTTATAGTGCAAGAAATAAAAAAAGCAAATACCACCAAAAGAAAGCTCCATTTGTGGGGAAAAAAAAGGATTTAAATTTCATTTGGGTGCAGCGTTGCATGACCGCACAATTGTCAGTTAAAGTAACGCAGTGCCGTATTGCAAACAATGGCCTGGTCAGGAAGGGGGATAAATCCTCTGGAGGACAAGTGGTTAATGTGCGGCTTGTCAACATCTGTACAACTTCAAGTCTCACATGAATTCACCCAAAAAAGCGCAGGAACCTTTATCAAAATCGGTGCAAGCCGGAGTCACACTAATTTGAATGGTTCCATAGGCACAGATAGGGTGTGACCAGTCATGTGATTTCAGAGGGAGAGGGAGACCTCCAATGTATGAGATACAGCAAGGATACCTCTGATTGAACGGTCAGCACAGCACACACCACGTGCTCCATGTACACAGAGCATTAACGGGCGAGTGACAGCCCTGTGGGTGTACCAACCCCACCTCCAAACCAATCACAGCCAAGTCACAAGCAGCGTGCAAAAGCTGCCTATTTCAGCCTTATTTCTGATTGGACGCTGCCAATCCGCGTCCGCCCACACTGAAATACAGAAATATTAGAACATCGCCCCGTAATATCTCATCCTTCCACCTACAGCCAGCCCCTCCCATCACCGACAGCCCGCCCCTTCCCTGTCATTGAACAGTAGCTGTCCAGGACTAGAAGTCTTTGTGCAGAGCGGACACGCCCCTCCCTCATTGATTGGCCGGAATTGGTGGCTCTTTCACCAGTTAGAGTTCTCTCCATAGCTCCGCCCCTCTCATCCACTGAATGACAGGACCGAGGATGTCGCAGAGGTCTTCTAATACTGTGTATACTATGTCTGTCCTACGGTATACCCTCCCCCCCATACACTGTATACCCTCCCCCCCCATACACTGTATACCCTCCTCCCCCTATACACTGTATATCCTCCCCCCCATACACTGTATACCTTCCCCCCCCCCATACACTGTATACCTTCCCCCCCCATACACTGTATACCTTCCTCCCCCTATACACTGTATACCCTCCCCCCCCCATACACTGTATATCCTCCTCCCCCCCCATACACTGTATACGCTCCTCCCCGCATACACTGTATACCTCCCCCCCCATACACTGTATACCCTCCTCCCCCTATACACTGTATATCCTCCCCCCCATACACTGTATACCTTCCCCCCCCATACACTGTATACCCTCCTCCCCCTATACACTGTATACCCTCCCCCCCCCCATACACTGTATACCCTCCTCCCCCTATACACTGTATATCCTCCCCCCCATACACTGTATACCTTCCCCCCCCATACACTGTATACCTTCCTCCCCCTATACACTGTATACCCTCCCCCCCCCCATACACTGTATACCCCCCCCATACACTGTATACCTTCCTCCCCCCATACACTGTATACCCTCCCCCCCCCCATACACTGTATACCTTCCTCCCCCCATACGCTGTATACCTTCCTCCCCCATACACTGTATACCCTCCTCCTCCCCATACGCTGTATACCTTCCTCCCCCATACACTGTATACCCTCCTCCCCCCCCATACGCTGTATACCCTCCTCCCCTATGCACTATATACCCTCCTTCCCTATACATTGTATACCCTCCCCTCTATACACTGTATATCCTCCTCCCCTATACATTGTATACCTTCCTCCTCCCCTGTACACCGTATACCCTCCTCCTCCCCTATAGATTGTATACCTCCTCCTCCCCTATACACTGTATGCCCTCCTTCCCTATACACTGTATACTCTCCCCCCTATACACTGTATACCCTCCTCCCCTACACACCGTGTACCCTCCTCCTCACCTATACAACGTATACATTGTAAACCTTCCTCCTCCCCTATACACCATATACCCCCCCCCATACAATGTATACCCTTCTCCTCCCCTATACACTGTATACCCTCCTCCCCTACACACCGTGTACCCTCCTCCTCACCTATACAACGTATACATTGTAAACCTTCCTCCTCCCCTATACACCATATACCCCCCCCCATACAATGTATACCCTTCTCCTCCCCTATACACTATATACTTTGTGTACCTTCCTCCTCCCCTATACATTGTTTACCTTACTCCTTCCTTATACACCGTATACCCTCCTCCCCTATACACCGTATACATTGTATACCCTCCTCCTCCCCTATACACTGCATACCCTCCCCCTCTATACACTGTATACCCTCCTTCCCTATACACCCTCCTCCTCCTCCCCTATACACAGTATACATTGTATATGTTCCTCCTCTCCTATACATTGTAGAAGTTCCTCCTTCCCTATACACTGTATACCCTCCCCCTCTATACACCGTATATCCTCCTCCCCTATACACCATATACCCTCCCCCTCTATACACCATATACTGTCCTTCCCTATACACTGTACACCCTCCTCCACCCCTATACACCGTATACATTGTATACCTTCCTCCTCCCCTATACACCATATACACTGTATACCTTCCTCCTCCCCTATGCATGGTATACCTTCTTCCTCCCCTATACACCGTATACATTGTATACCTTCCTCTTCCCCTATACATTGTATATATTCCTCCTCCCCTATACACTGTATACCCTCCGCCTCTATACACTGTGTACCCTCCTCCTCTATACGCCATATACCCTCTCCCTCTATACACTGTATACCCTCCTCCTCCTCTATACATTGTAAACCCTCCTCCTCTATACACCGTATACCATCCTCCTCTATACACTGTATATACCATATACCCTCATCCCCTATACACTGTATACCCTCCTCCCATATACACCACATACACTGTATACCCTCCTCCTCTATTCACTGTATACACCATATAACCTATTCCCCTATACATTCCTATACACCACATACACTGCATACCCTCCTTCACTATATACTGTATACCCTCCTCCCCTATACCCTGTATACCCTCCTCCTCTATGCACTGTATACACCATATACCCTCCTCCCCTATACACTGTAATCCCTCCTCCTCTATACACTGTATACACACCTCCCCTATACATTGTATACACCGTATACCCTCCTCCTCTATACACTGTATACACTCCTCCCCTATACATTGTATACCCTCCTCTATACACCACATACACTGTATACCCTCCTCCTCTATACACTGTATACACCATATACCCTCCTCTATACACTGTATACCCTCCTCCTCTATACACTGTATACACCGTATACCCTCCTCCCCTATACACTGTATACCCTCCTCCTCTATACACCACATACACTGTATACCCTCCTGCTCTTTACACTGTATACACCGTATACCCTCCTTCCCTATACACTCCTATACACCACATACACTGTATACCCTCCTCCTCTATACACTGTATACCCTCTTCCTCTATACACCGTATATATTGTATACCCTCCTCCTCTATACACTGTATACACCGTATACCCTCTTCCTCTATACACCGTACCGTATACACTGTATACCCACCTCCTCTATACACTGTATACACCATATACCCTCCTCCCCTATACACTGTATACCCTCCTCCTCTATACACCACATACACTGTATACCCTCCTCCTCTATACACTGTATACACTGTATACCCTCCTCCTCTATACACTGTATACCCTCCTCCTCTATACACTGTATACCCTCCTCCTCTATACACTGTATACCCTCCTCCTCTATACACTGTATACCCTCCTCCTCTATACACTGTATAACCCCTATACACTGTATACCCTCATCTTCTATACAACACATACACTGTATACCCTTCTCCCCTATACATTGTATACCCTCCTCTATACACTACATACACCGTATATCCTCCTCCTCTATACACTGTATACACCGTATACCCTCTTCCTCTATACACCGTACCGTATACACTGTATACCCACCTCCTCTATACACTGTATACACCATATACCCTCCTCCCCTATACACTGTATACCCTCCTCCTCTATACACCACATACACTGTATACCCTCCTCCTCTATACACTGTATACACTGTATACCCTCCTCCTCTATACACTGTATACCCTCCTCCTCTATACACTGTATACCCTCCTCCTCTATACACTGTATAACCCCTATACACTGTATACCCTCATCTTCTATACAACACATACACTGTATACCCTTCTCCCCTATACATTGTATACCCTCCTCTATACACTACATACACCGTATATCCTCCTCCTCTATACATCGTATACATTGTATACCCTCCTCCTCTATATACCACATACACCAAATACCCTCCCCCTCTATTCACCGTATACACCGTATACCCTCCTCTTCTATACATCGTATACACTGTATACCTTCCTCCTCTATACCCCGTGTGCACCTTGTCCTACTCTGGCCCATCCGTTCTTTGTGTTTCCTCTGTATCCCCCATGTCTCCTCTATCCTCTCTTTTCTGTTATGTTTGTTCCCCTCCATCCCGTCTCCCCTCCATCCCAGGTTTCCCTTTCCATCCCTCGAGTCCGCTTCCTTCCCCTGTTTGCCCCTTCTATCCCATGTGTCCCCTCCATCCCGTGTTCCCTTATATCTCAAGTGTCCCCTTCCATCCCCCATGTCCCCTTCCTTCCCCTGTGTCCCCTTCAGCTCCTGTGTCCCTTCTGTCCCCAATGTCCCTTCCATCCTCTGTGTTCCCCATGTCCCTTCCATCCCTCATTTCCCTTTAATCTCACTCGTCCCCTTCCATCCCCATTTTCCCCTTCCATCCCTCGTGTCCGCTTCCTCCCCCCTTATACCCCTTCCATCCCCTGTGTCCCCTCCATCCCCTGTGTCCCCTTCTATCCCCCATGTCCCCTTCCTTCCCCTGTGTCCCCTTCAGCTCCTGTGTCCCTTCTGTCCCCAATGTCCCTTCCATCCTCTGTGTTCCCCATGTCCCTTCCATCCCTCGTTTCCCTTTAATCTCACTCGTCCCCTTCCATCCCCATTTTCCCCTTCCATCCCTCGTGTCCGCTTCCTCCCCCCTTATACCCCTTCCATCCCCTGTGTCCCCTCCATCCCCTGCGTCCCCTCCATCCCCTGTGTCCCCTTATATCCCCCATGTACCCTTACATCCCCCGTGTCCTCTTCCTTCCCCCATGTCCCTTCCATCCCCCATGTCCCTTCCATCCTCTGTGTCCCCTCCATCTCCTGTTTCCCCTTAATGCTCTTTGTCCCCTTCATCCCCAGTGTCCCATTCATCGCTTGGTGTCCCCTTCATCTCCTGTGTTGCCTTCCATCCCCCATGTCCCCTTCCTTCCCCTGTGTCCCTTTCATCTCCTGTGTCCCTTCCATCCCCCATGTTCCTTCCATCCTCTGTGTCCCCTGCATCCTCTGTTTCCCCTTAATGTTCTTTGTCCCCTTCATCCCAAGTGTCCATTCCTTCCCCCGTGTCCTCTTCCTTCCCCTGTGACCCCTTCCATCCCCAGTGTCCCCTTCCATCCCCCGTGTCCTGTTCATCGCCAGTGTTCCCTCTAACCCCTGTGTCTCCTCCATCCTTTGTGTCCCTCCATCCTCTGTGTCTCTTCCATCCCCCATTTCCCCTAAATCCTTCTGTGTCCCCTTCCTCCCCAGTGTCCCTTCCATCCCTGTGTCCTCTTCCTTCTCCTGTGTCCCCTTCATCCCCTGTGTCCCTTTCCATCTCCCATGTGCCCCTTCCACCCCCCCCCGTGACCCCTTCATCCCTGGTATCCCCTTCATCTAATGTGTCCCCTTCCTTCCCCTGTGTCCCCTTCATCTCCTGTGTCCCTTCCATCCCCCATGTCCCTTCTATCCTCTGTTTCCCCTTAATCCTCTTTGTCCCCTTCATCACCAGTGTCTCTTCCTTCCCCCGTGTCCTCTTCCTTCCCCCGTGAACCCTTCCATCCCCAGTGTCCCCTCCGTCCCCCGTGTCTCCTCCATCCCCAGTGTTCCCTCTATCCCCCATGTCCCCTTCCATCCCCCGTGTCCCCTTCCATCCCCCATGTCCCCTCCATCCTCTGTGTCCCCTCCATCCTCTGTGTCCCCTCCATCCCCCGTGTCTCCTCCATCCCCAGTGTCCCCTCCATCCTCTGTGTTTCTTCCATCCCATATTTCCCCTTAATCCTCTCTGTCCCTTTCCTTCCCCCGTGTCCCTTTCCTTCCCCCGTGTCCCTTTCCTTCCCCCGAGTCCCTTTCCTTCCCCCGTGTCCCCTTCCTTCCCTCATGTCCCCTTCTATCCCGTGTCCCCTTCCATCCCCAGTGTTCCATTTCATCCCCCGTGTTCCCTCTATCCCCCGTGTCTCCATCATCCCCAGTGTCCCCTCTATCCACTGTGTCCCCTTCCATCCCCCATGTCCCCTCCATCCTCTGTGTCCCCTCTATCCCTCGTGTTTCCTCCATTCCCAGTGTCCCCTACATCCACTGTGTCTCTTCCATCCCAATTCCCTTTAATCCTCTGTGTCCCCTTCCATCCCGTGTCCCCTCCATCCCCTGTGTCCCCTTTCATCCCATGTCCCCTTTCATCCCCTCCATCCCTTGTGTCCCTTTCATCCCCTGTGTCCCCTTCATCTCCTGTGTCCCTTCCATCCCCCTTGTGCCTTCCATCCTCTATGTCCCCTTCCATCTCCAGTGTCCCCTTCCTTCCACCGTGTCCCCTTTATCTTCTGTGTCCCCTTCCTTCCCTTGAGTCCCCTTTATCCCCTGTGTCCCTTCTATCACCTGTGTCCCTTCGATCCCCTGTGTCCTCTTCATCCCCTGTGTTCTCTTCATCCCCCGTTTCCCCTTAATTCTCAGTGTCCCTGTCATCCCCCTTTGTCCCCTTCATCCCTTGTGTCCCTTTCATACCCTGTGTCCCCTTCATCCCCAGTGTCCCTTCCATCTCCAATGTCCCCTTCATCCCCCTTGTCCCCTTCCATCCCCAGTGTCTTCTTCCATTACCTTTGTCCCCTCCATCCCTTTTCTCCCCTCTATCCCCTGTGTCCCCCTATCCTCTGTGCCCCCTCTATCCCTAGTGTCTTTTTCATCCCCACTCTCCCCTCTATTCCCAGTCATCCCCAGTGTCCCTTCCATCCCCCTCCATCCCATCCTCTGTGTCCACTCCATCCTCAGTGTGACCTCAATGCTCTGTGTCCCCTCCATCTCCAGTGCCCCCTCCCCCATCGCCTGTGCCCCCTCCATATCCATTTACTGCTGCATGTGATATGTTCATACTTAACCCTTTCCTAGTCTTCCTGATGTGCCATAACTAGTAGCTCTGTGGTCTGTGTAGATAATAAACCCATTCAGTAGTATTTCCCTGGAGTCTGGGAATGATTAACCCCTTCATATCTAGTTGCTCTCTGGTGATGGGATATGATTAACCCATTCATGTCTAGCTGCTGTCTCCTGCCATTATTTGGTTAACCCATTGGTGGCTGAGAACAATTAACCCATTCATCACTAGTGGTTTCTGGTGTCTGAAACTAATTAACAAATTCATGACTATCATCTCCCTGAAGACAAGGCAAGATTAACCCTCCCCTGTGGTGGAGGAGTATGATTAACCCATTGTTAACTAGTGTCTCCCAATGACAGAACACAATCAACTCATTCATGACAATTGGCACTGCAGCGATAGGGTATGATTAACCTATTCAGGACTAAACAGTTTCTTGGTGGCTGAAGATACTCAACCCTTTCATGACTAGCATAAGGAGATATGGTTAACCCATTTGTGACTAACGGCTCTCTCATGACTGGGGATGATTAACCTTTTCATAACTGTTGACTTAATATGATAAAAAAAAACCCTTCAGGGCTAGCAGCTTGTGACTGTTTGCATTACCTTGTCCTCTCTGGGGGCAATATATCAATGACTAGGTATGTGAATCCATGGCTAATTATCACCCTCACCATTCCCTGTTCAATTAGGAAAGTGTCTACCACCCTGCTAAACTATGTGCCAGCTTCTATGCATCACATATTACCAAGAGTACTGCTTGAACACCCACCAACCACTTCTCATCTACCTGAACCCTCCTTCCCCTGGACCGATGTATAGTCTGGTATCGATGGAGGTGATCAGGGCTATGATGTCCTTCAAGGGGGCCTGTAACCACTGACAGTGTGATGTAGGTGAGCCCTATTAGAGTCTCAATCTGCTGCCCTCCTGAAAGTGACGGAAAGACGTTCCACAAAATACTCATGGATGGGTATAGAGGCACGCTCAGTATAAAGATTGGATCAGGTTATTTAAGAAGTTGATTGAAGTTGACAGTTAACAGGAGATATATAAAGTCAATGCGTTTCAGGGGCGATGCCTCCCCCTTCATCAGGGCTATGATAGTGAATGTGGTTGGAGCAGACTTGGAATCAGCTAAGAATATGGCCTGTTTGGTGCTGCGAGTGCTGTCAGTGCTGTCAGATTGGAAAGTACTGGTAACCCTGATGAAGGGGAAGGCATTTCCCCCAAAACACGTTGGATTTACTTATCACCGATGAACTGTCAGCCTCCGCAATCTTTTTAAATATAACCTGATGAATCTTTATGCTGAGCACGCCTCTACGCCCATCCAGCTTTATGGGAATGGCTGTCCTGGCCTTGCACAGGTATTCAGCAACAACATCGTGGGGTTGCAGCCTCTTCTTTGGGTATCATAGATGTATGAAAGCAAACGTTTGTCAGAATGGGATGTACTCCGGGGAGTGTACCTAGAGGACTTCAGACTTATGTGTTGCAGTACCGCATTGCACTTTTTCTTTTACATTGGCACCTCAATGCATTACGAGATACTAAACCCAGGACCCTGCATTCACTATATCTGCTCTCCCACAGTACGCACAACATGGAAATGCAATTATTTTAGTAAATATAAACTGCTAAAATCCTTATATCAGCAGTTAGAGCAGTCTTGTGACTTCTATGCGTGTGCAACAGTGCACTGGTTAAAGATAGTAGGAGGAGTTTTCATTGTCTCCTGATTGTCCTATGAGGCTGTATAACTCCTGACTCTCTGTCTGGATAACGCTGATTGGCCCTGTGCTGATCACATGTACTCTCCCAAGAAAAATAAACACTTTAGCAATATACACCAAACTGAGCATGTGTAGCTTGCCCCCAAGGCTCTGTTCTTTTTTTTTTTTTTTTTCTTTTTATTACTTTTCCATTATAAACACAATCAGGGGCGGACTGACCATTTGGAAACTCGGGCACTGCCCGAGGGCCCAGGGTCAGTAGGGGGCCCCATGAGATGCCCCCTGGTACCTTTTTCATAGGCTTTTTTGAGTTTGGGCAAGGACACAGGGGCCCCATGATCCCCTATTGCCCGGGGGCCCCATGAGTTGTCAGTCCGCCCCTGAACACAATATATTTTCAAAACATTCCAAACACAGTTTCCAGAACATATTTTACATTTTATCTTCCCCTCTCCCCTACCCCCCGCCCACCTCACCCATCACCTCCTCAATTTTCTTTTCCTATATCTTTCATATCTGTTCCATTATTTACTCCTACTGTATTACTTATTCGCTCCTTTCTCCTTCTCTACTTTCCGACTACCATTGGGGAGCGTATTTCTTTCCTTATCAGTTCCTTTTTTGCTTACTAATTAATTCCCAATATCTCTTAGAAGTTTTAAAGTCCTCCCATCTGCTCCAGGTTTTCTTAAGTTTTTCAGTTTTATCCTCTCCAGTATGATATAATTCCTCCATTCTTTGTATATACTCCACTCTAATTATCCAATCTTTTAATTTCGGGGTTTCCTTTGTCTGCCAGAATCTAGGGATTAGTCCTTTAGCCGCATTTAATAAGTGAAGTATCATCATGCTCTTATATTGTTTCACTGTATACTCTGAATTGTGAAATAAACATACCCAATGGTTCTTCAATGCACCAATACCCGTTATCGCCTGTATTTGTTGTATTACTCCTCACCAAAATTCCTGTATTTTAGGACATTCCCACCAAATATGTGCCAAGGCTCTGTTCTAACAGCAGACGGATTGGGGACAGTAGAAAAACAGGAGGCTCAGAGAAGACAGGATCAAACAGCCTTTTTACACAATGCAGAGGATTAACCCTTTAGGTTCCACAGTGAGTATAACAAGCATGCTTTACTGTATATACAGACTGATTTTACTGTTGTGGGTTTAGTAACACTTTAAGTGCAAAAGGTGCACTGGCATTGCAGCACTCCGCAGGGGAGCCTCTGCCATGTGTTGCAGCGTGCCACTTCCTTGCATTAATCCTTGCAACATAACACACCACAACATAGATCTGTTACTGAAGTGCATTGAGGTGCATTGAGGTGCCATTGAAAAAAAATGCACTGCAACACAGCACCACATTTAACACTGTGTGGCATTATGACAATGCAGAAGTATAACTAGGCCCCACAGAATTTGTAAACTATAGCTTGAGGTCTAATCCCTGTGCCTGCGTGGGTTTCCTCCAGGTACTCTGGTTTCCTCCCACACTCCAAAGACATGCTGGTAGGTTAATTGGCTCATGTCTAAATTGGCACTAGTATGTGTATGTACAGTGGGGATCGAAAGTTTGGGCACCCCAGCTAAAAATTTGTATTAATGTGCATAAAGAAGCCAAGGAAAGATGGAAAAATCTCCAAAAGGCATCAAATTAAAGATTAGACATTCTTATAATATGTCAACACTTTCAAAATAACAGAAAACAAAAAAATGGCGTCTGCAAAAGTTTGGGCACCCTGCAGAGTTAATATCTTGTACTGCCCCCTTTGGCAAGTATCACAGCTTGTAAACGCTTTTTGTAGCCAGCCAAGAGTCTTTCAATTCTTGTTTGAGGTATCTTTGCCCATTCTTCCTTACAAAAGTCTTCCAGTTCTTTGAGATTTCTGGGCTGTCTGTCATGCACTGCTCTTTTAAGGTCTATCCATAGATTTTCAATTATGTTGAGGTCAGGAGATTGTGAAGGCCATGGCAAAACCTTCAGTTTACGCCTCTTGATGTAATTCCCCGTGGATTTCGAGGTGTGTTTAGGATCATTATCCATTTGTAGAAGCCATCCTCTCTTTAACTTCAGCTTTTTCACAGATGGCATCAAGTTACCATCCAAAATTTGCTGAAATTTTATTGAATCCATTTTTCCTTCTACTCGTGAGATGTTCCCTGTGCCACTGGCTGCAACACAACCCCAAAGGATGATTGATCCAACCCCATGCTTAACAGTTGGACAGAGGTTCTTTTCATTAAATTCTGTGCCCCTTCTTCTCCAAACGTACCTTTGCTCATTCCGGCCAAAAAGTTCAATTTTAACCTCATCGCTCCACAGAACTTGTTTCCAAAATGCATCAGGCTTGTCTATATGTTCATTTGCAAAGTTCAAACAATGATTTTTGTGGTGAGGACGTAGAAGAGGTTTTCTTCTGATGACTCTTCCATGAAGACCATATTTGTACAAGTATCTCTTTATAGTGGAATAGTGTACCACAACTCCAGTGTCTGCCAGATCTTTCTGGAGGGATCGTGCAGTCAAACGTGGGTTTTGAATAGTTTTTCTCACAATCCTGCGAGCTGTTCTGTCTGATATTTTTCTTGGTCTTCCAGATCTTGCTTTAACTTCCACTGTTCCTGATGACTGCCATTTCTTAATTACATTCCGAACAGAGGATATTGACATCTGAAAATGCTTTGCTATCTTCTTATAGCCTTCTCCAGCTTTGTGAGCGTCAACTATTTTCAGTTTCAGTTTTCTAGACAACTGCTTAGAAGAACCCATGGTGCTGATTGTTGGGGCAAGGTCAGATGAGTCTGGGCATTTAAAACCTTTGAGCTTGACATCACCTGGTCTTCCCAGACGATGATTGAGAACAATCCATGACACTGGCAGGTCTCAGCTTTGCAAAGGGGGCAGTGCATGCTATAAATTCTGCAGGGTGCCCAAACTTTTGCAGACGCCATTTCTTTGTTTTCTGTTATTTTGAAAGTGTAAATGATGGAAATAAAATCTAACTTTTGTTGACATATTATAAGAATGTCTAATCTGTAATTTGATGCCTTTTGGAGATTTTTCCATCTTTCCTTGGCTTCTTTATGCACATTAATACAAATATTTAGCTGGGGTGCCCAAACTTTCGATCCCCACTGTATGTACCTTAGATTGTACGCCCCTTGAGGGTTAGGGACTGATGTGAATATATAATATATATGTAAAGCGCTGCGTAAATTGACGGTGCTATATAAGTACCTGAAATAAATAAAAGCATTTTTGTAATGTTTTATTTTGTACATGCTTTTTGTGCATTTTAAGGCTTTAGCATCGGAAAACTAGTTACTCAATAAAAGACAATAAATGCTTGTTATGCACTTTTCTTTTAGGTGTTTTCATATGGTTCCATTGAAGTCTATAGGAACCATAAGACGCGTCTTTGCCCTAAAAGAGCTCATGCACCTTTTACAAGCTTCGATTTCAAGCATCACAACACTCAGGAGTGAACAGGAAGCACGGAATATTGTAGGAATTTGTATTTTGAGCGTTGAAGCACTTTCGGGAAACATGCATTCAAATGCTCAGGTTAGAACTAGAATGGAGGACATTTTGTTTGCTAAAGCACTGTGTATCATAAACAATTCAAATGTTATCGTGAATTACATTTTATAACTTTTTCCTTTCTTTGTTACATCTCAGTGCTGCTGATCTCCTCCAGGATTTTACAGCCACTTCCTATCTGCATGCCATTCCTCCAATGCTGGCGACTTAATATTGTTCTGGACCAGCTTCCTTCAAGTGATAACAGTGGAAAGCTCAAAACTAACCTTAGCCCTGGTTCACACTGAATGTGGCTTTGAAATCATGTTACTTCACTTGAAGTAGAGGGATGACAAAGCTGCTGGCCAGTGCGTTTTTATGTTCGCCTCGCCTGTGCGACTTCATGCACAGATATCTATGCAAGTCACACCTGAAATCGCCAAAAATAGTGCAGGAACCTTTTTTCAAAATTGGTGCTGCACTGGAACTGTAAAATCGCATTTCAATTTGCACTGGTGTGAACCGGGGCTTAGAAAGCGTTGTTTTACTGAAAAAGTAGTTGATGCTTAGAACAGACTTCCAGCAGAGATAGTGAGTCTGTCAATAGCACGTTTACATGAGCTTTGCCCTCTGAAGAGCAATAAGCAGTAGACTGCTTTTCAGAGGGTGTTTGACAGGTGGTGAGGAGGCATTATGCCATTTGTTTTAACTCAGAAATTGCCACACCACCACACAGTTGCGGCGCAGCCCCATTTAGTTGAATGGTTCACTTTCTTGGCCCATTCTTTGTGACGCCATCATGCAAAGCATTACCTGTGTACACCACCGTCTGCTGTCTTTGCAGTTTAATGGAGAGCAGTTGGGGGGTGAAGAGTTTGCCTAAATATGCAACACTGCCAGCTCTCAATATATCTGAACAGTTTCTGCACCTGATTGGACACAGGCACTGTTCCACCAAACATTTACTGCTGGTGAATCTTCCTATTGCATGTGTTTTAAACCGTTTAGTGCCACCACTGAACATAGTACATCGATGTTGGCAGGGGTTTCACCTACACTGTAAATCTGGCAAGCCAACTGTCGCCTGTCAGATGGAAGCAATCCGGTGGCTGTGCATCCGCCGGATCACTTCCACATACCCCCAGAAGTGCCAGTGTCCCTCCACTTGTGCATCCCTGCCATGTTTCCTGGGTACTGCATGTGGACCTGGGACTGGCACAGCAGGTGGCACTGCGTAAGATCAGTCTTTTAAACCCCTGAGACCCCTATCATCAAGAAAATCGTCACACGGGGACTTTTTGTCCCCTATATGGTGCAAAAAAAAGTTTAGTAAAAAAGTGTTTAAAGTTACACTCAAATACTTCAAATCCCTCCCCCCTCCAAAAAATTTTTTTTTGTGCCTCCCTCACTCCCATATACATACATGTAAGAACATAAACGCATGCATCGGGGGAGCCAACACACTAAAACGTTGATTGCGCTACACATGTTAGATATTGCGCACTCCTGAGAGCAATGATTATTGTTCGTGGTTAACTCTGAAGTGATGACCTGTAAGGGCTTTTAAAGCGTTGTCCATGGGATACATAAGGTACTGAAGTTTGTCGCTGCTCATGGGCTGGTCGACATGTCGGCTATCTATTTACCTGACACAGCCTAATCTTTTATATTTTACCAGAAGATCGGCAAATGTAATATATTGCATTTATTTGCACTAAAATTAACTTTAGTATTTTTTACTGAAATGTTGTGTTTCATAAACTATTGCGCTAATTTCATGTGACATAAAATATTGGAAGTACCACTAATTTAGTCTCTAGGGTCTCTGCTTTCAGAAAATATATAACATTTTGGGTTTTCTAGATAATTTTCTCACAATGATTTTTTTAAATATGTGCAAAAAAAATGCAAAAGCTGCTCTGGCAGTGAAAGAGTTGATGACAGTGACTGATTCAACAGCAATACGCTTGGTGAAAGTCAGTGGGGGGGATTTACTAAAACTGGTGCACACAGAATCTGGTGCAGCCGTGCATGGTAGCCAATCAGCTGCCAGGTTTTATTGTCAAAGTTTAAGCCCCAGTTCATACCGGTGTGACTTATCATGCGATTTGACAGTTTCAAATTGCATGACAGGTTGCACCCTATTGTCTCACTGATTTTGTAAATAGTTCCTGCCCTATTTTAGGCGACTTTAGGTGCGACTTACATAGACATCTGTGCATGAAGTCGAACAGATGTCAGGCAAGTCGCACCTGAAACCGCGCTGACCTGAGGCTTTGAAATTGCTGTACTTTAAGTGAAGTAGCACGATTACAAAGTCACATTCAGTGTGGACAAGGGCTAACCCTAGGCTCACTCCTATGTGTTTTCCGCAGAGTTTTGCAGAAACACAGTACAGTCCATTTAACATGATTTCCTATGGGACACAGGGGGGTTTATTTACTAAAGCTGGAGAGTCCAAAAACAGACTCCCTTCTGCATAGAAACCAATCAGCTTCTAACCTCAGCTTGTTCAATGAAGCTTTGGCAATGAAACCTGGAAGCTGATTGGTTTCTATGCAGAAGGGAGTCTGATTTTGGACTCTCCAGCTTTAGTAAATAAACCCCAGTGTGTCTTTAGGAAAGGGTCAGGGACTTTTTTGAATGCAAAAAGTTGCATTTTTTGGTTCTATAAACTTCAATGGAAACATTGCAGAAAAGCATGTAGAGCATTTTTGCTGTGTTTTTTTAATGTGTTTTTGTCGCGTTTTAAATCTGCCTAGCAACAAGAAAATGTTTTTAAAACGCTGAAAAAATGTGTCAAAAACGCAGGCGCAAAGCGCAATGTAGAAATGGCTCAAACGCAAACTGCATAGGTGTGAACCTAGCCTTAGCTTGCCATACATTATACAATTTTCTTCAGAATTTTGCTTTAGCTTTACCAAAAACTATATAATATGATCTCAAACCAAAACAACACTTTCAATATGGGCAGGACAGTGGCTAAATGGTTAGCCCTTCCGCCTGGCAGTACTAGGGTCGTTGGTTTGAATCCCAGCCACGGCACCTCCTGCTTGGAATTTGCATGTTCTCCCTGTGCCTGCGTGGGTTTCCTCCGAGTACTCCAGTTTCCTCCCACACTCCAAAGGCATGCTGGTAGGTTAATTGGATCCTGTCTAAATTGTCCCTTGTATATGAATGTGAGTTAGGGACCTTAGATTGTACACCCCTTGAGGGTTAGGGACTGATGTGAATGTACAATGTATATGTAAAGCGCTGTGTAAATTGACTGCGCTATATAAGTACCTGTAATAAATAAATAAAATTGTATCCAATTAGGTGGGCCCTTGCACTGCATAGTTGAAGGTAATGCAGTTCAATACAATACAATACTCAATAATTCAATACAAGAGGGTTGGTTCGAATTCCGAACGATTTTTCGTCTGAAAATCGAAAACATTGTTCGCTCGGTAATCCGATGGCGCCATCAATGATTTAAAAAATCGGCCGACCAAGTCATAAAGTTCACCCCATATAACAGGCTAAACTTCGGTGCCTTTCAGGTCACGACTCATGCGCATATTCTGTTCGGAAAAACGATCATATGATTTGACCATCATTGAGTTGAAAATCGGTCGTTTTTTCACGAATTTTCCATCATGCCCCATCACTGAAAAGGGGAGGAACCATGAAAATCAGCCGGTGCCATTGACCCACTAACAGAGCGAAAATCGGCCAATTATTCTTAGGTCTGATTTTTGGACAAAAAATCGGTCGAATTTCGACCCATGTATGGCTGGCCTACATCTAAAAGGAAATTGGACAGAAAATTGTATAGTGTATGACCAGCCTAAATGAACAATAAACTGGAAGCTGATTGGTTACTATGCACAGCTGCACCAGATTCTGTATGCATCAGTTTTAGTAAATCTCCCCCACAGACTTCTTTATAAATACGATTCAAAGATCTATACACAGATTAAAAAGAATAAATTAAATAATACAACAGAACAAAAAAAAAAAAAAGAAAATAGGCAGACTATCTTTTTTTGCCATCACTCTTCTATGTTTCTATGACAAAAAAAAAAGTTTTGTCTCTGCATACGCTTTAGGAAAGGAATTATTATTATTATTATTATTATACAGGATTTATATGGAGCCAACAGTTTGCTCAGCGCTGTACAATATAAAGGGAGACAATACAGCAACAATACAGTTCAATACAAGAGGGATAGGAGTTCCCTGCTCCTTGGAGCTTACAATCTAGGAATGGGTTATAATCAGGGGTGGACTGACCATTTGGAAACTCTGGCACTGTCCAAGGTCCCGGGTCAGTAGGAGGCCCCATGAGATGCCCCTGGTACCTTTTTCATAGGCTTTTTTGAGTTTGGGCAAGGACACAGGGGCCCCATAATCCCCTATTGCACCAGGGGCCCCATGAGTTGTCAGTCCACCCCTGGTTATAATACCCAGTTGCAAGAAGCAATGGCGAGGGTTAATCATCCCCACGCACCAGTTAGCCGCTGGTCATGAAAGGATTGATCCTCCCCAACCACCCGGGAGCTCCTAGTCATGCAGAGTTAATCATCCACACACATCCGGGAGCTGCCAGCCATGCAGGAGTTAAGCCGACACACATCAGCCAACCTCTACATAAAGGGTTAATTATGCAGCCAATGGGGTAGCCCTTGAGGGACACATTGCCTCTCCTAAGTGAACAGCCTCTACTCCTTTAGTAAATCAATCTCTTTTGTATCAGTCGCAGGGCTTTGTGTTACTTTGTAACTGAGCAGCGGCAGCAATCGGGAGCGAGCAGAAAACACTGCACATGTGCAGTATGTGAGGAGCCGAGCGTGCACGACGAGCAGGGATACAGGGGATACGCTCGCTCAGTCTTATTCTAACACCGGCTGGAGAGGGAGCTGGATATCGGGGGAGAGGGGAAGACGGCGCCTGGACGCACCTGACTGCAGGTAAGTCTCCGATCACAAGGCGCGATTCCTCTTGGATTGGATTGTAACTGTAATGTCTACCTTCATTTTGTAAAGAGCTACGCAAACTGCGCTATATAAATCCTTTATTATTATATTATTAATAATGTCGTACCATTTATAGATTCAAATATAGGCTAAATATAAATCCTGTATAATAATATTCTTGTACTATTTATAGATTCATATATAGGCTCATACACAGAGTTCTATGCATGTAGCTCATGTGTTGTGAAATACAAATATATTCATATATATATAGATAGATAGATAGATAGATCTTTTTTTTTTTACGTACCATTTAAGTATCATCCTAGCTCTCATTATTTTCCAACTGCTCCATTATTTTGGGCACAATTCCTCACTGCAGACATAACTCTCCTCATTCTGGATCCTGCTCCATGTTCTGCTATGCCTAGATCTGGTTAGTAAACGTTATGTATCATCGTTTTCTAACAACAGGCATGAATCACTGCCATCCCTGAATTTTCTGGCCATTTTTTCTATGCTTGGTTGCAACGGCACCTCCAATTGTGTGTGCACCCCTCTGTGCCATAGACGTCAAGAATATGAATTTCATGAGATTCTGCCTAGAATGGAGCTTGCATCTTCTCCCCCTCTCCTGTCGTTCTTTTGCATTGGCCCTGGCCTTTGGACTAGACAAGTGGGGGATCCCTAGGAAAATCCGAGTTCTCCTTTCGTATTGTGTGCTCCCCTATACACCGCGGATAGACTGGCCTGAGGATACAGCAGACGATATTGTCTGATGTCCGCATCCTGCTGTGCTCACATTTTTACCAAGTCACCGCTTGAACATGACATTGCCTCCCCTCCGGGCACATACGACCCTGGTGGACCCCCGGCTTTTGTTTCGGATGACCTTATAAAGCAGGACTCATCCGACTTGTTATAATCAGCTTTGATGCTTTCTGGAAATCATACAGTTTCTGTACATGGGGGTGATTCTGTAGCATGGCACATGTAAACATTGCATTTCCCTATAAGACCTGTATGCAGATGGATCAGCCTGTATGTGTTCATATCATTCATGTATAGACTAGCTGATCTCATGTCATCATTTTCCTATACATATCTTGATAATGAAGGTTGTACGTTGGCCAACAGCACAGTTGGCGTATAATCCTGTGTTTACATCCATTGCTCCTCCTCTGCTGGGTCAGCTGTGTGCGTTGAATGATCAAGAGTTTATTTTCTCCCAGTATGAAGGATAAGGTAACGTCTCTATTTTTCATTGAAACGTGTGAGGTCTGAGCTACAGCTGTGATCTTTGGTTATTCAGCATTGCATTGCATGTGTGTGATTGTTTGACATTGGAGATTCAGTCGTCACGTGCAGTTATTAGATAAAATATAGAATCAGCGGTATACGTATGCAGTTAATTGCATCATTTGCTTGGGTTAATGGAGGCAGTTAATTGGTGACACTTTATCCTGCGAAGGTAAATGGCACTACTGCATGATTAGCTGGACCGTAATGATCACGCTTGTGTGCGGTTGCACATAAAACCAGTGTGATGCTCTACTACAGGATTACAACTGGACAATGCAACGAGGGAGACTTATCAAGCCTCTAACTCTCATTTAGAATTTGTGGTGGGTTTTGTGTAAATTCGTGACTCCCCCCCCCCCTCCCCCAAGGCTTCAATCTTGGGAGACAGTTAGGACAATTTTGCAGATTGGAGAACGATTATTGCAAAATAAAGCCTTCAGGGACAAGTTTATAAAAGACGGGGGGGGATTTTCAATCTCAGTAATTTTTCCTGTTGCTCCTGTTTGCACTGTCTTGTTATACATCAAGAGTAATAACAAACCAGGACGCAGGGCTCTGATTGAATCACATGAGTTCTGGCAAAATTTGGATGCCTTCAAACCAGTAAAATAGTCAGTTGGAGGTTTTTTTTTTCATTTTTTCATTTCTTTTTTTTGTTTGGGGGAAGGGGGAGATATTAAGGAAGAAGGAAAGCTGTAGCGAGTTAACAGACACTGCAACCCATGTTAATGTTCATTCTGCAGATAATTCAGAGTTTTTTGGGGTTTTTTGGCTGAAATGTTTGTGAATGGGAGTCACTTTGGGTGGGGGGCCCCATGGAACCCAGCTCACTCTGGAGACGTGGGGAGACCCCTGTCTCAGCTCCCCATATCCCTCTTATGTGTAAATCACCCTGTGCCTGTTAGGGGTACAGGATGATGTGTCCTAATATTGTGTGTAGGGGTTGTTGATTGTTTGATCTTATGTGGCTGCATCCCATTTTTCTATTGTGTGTCTGGCTTGTGAGCAAACTATTATGGGATGTATGTGTTTATGTGTATTGGCTTAGTAGGGGGGTGCCTTCAGCAGCCCTCCCTCCTGATGGAACTGTCTGCTGGTGTGAAGTTTGAATACCTGTGTGTCTCTTGTTACTAAATGTAGATTGCCCCGCCTTGTGTCATTATGCAGGGAGGGGGGATTGTCCCCTGAGTGTATATATCTTGTATCTGTGTTCAAATAAACTAGTCTACCTCCTGGTTTACTTCAAGACTGGTGTCTTCTAGTTTTGTATGGTCGGTTGTGGTGTCTGTTTTCGGTGTTCAGACGGGGAAGCGGTATTCTAACGGAAGTACCCAAGCGCAATCTGGGGTCGGTTCCGTTACATTGTTCATCAAGGTAGACCTGTATGCAATGCAGGTATGGACTCTTTCACATGGGCTGGATCTGGTTTTGGTCAGCAGGGGATCTGTTTGTTGATCCCCTGCTGAGTGGAGCTGTTGGATGACAGATCCTTGTCTGCTCTAGACATGGATACAGCCCGCTCTGCTCTATGGGCAGTTGGATGTAAACAGACTTCCTGTCCATTTATATATGACTGTCCTACGATCCGAGGGAATGGATCCCCCTTTTGTTTTTTTGCAGGATCGGTTCAGATTGGAGGTAGTCAGGTGTAAAACAGACACAAGTTTGTTTACATCCGACTACCTATAGAGGAGAATGGATTGTCCGATTGGGTCCATCTTAAAAATGGACAGGCGGACCCAACTGGACATCCCATGTGAAAGTGGCCTAATAACTCATACTTTTTATGAGATATTCCGAAGCTGGCTATACACTAATAAATTGGACCAAAATTTGCTCAGCGGGTGGCCCAGTCCGCCGCTTTTTGCCCAACATTCCCCGATTGGAAAAATTGCAAGAGCCGAGCAGAAGCTGCATTCAATCAGATGGCCAGTGGGGCCAGCTGTCAAAATGCAGAATCTGCAACAGGAAATTCATGCATATGCGCTGTATAGTGTGGATGGAGGAATCTACTCGTTCATTAGGTTGAATAAAAAAATCTATTAGTTTATTGCCAGCTTAACGCAGCCATTCTCAACCATGGTTCTGTGGAACCCTAGGGTGTCTTGAGTTTTGACTGGTTGACTACCAATGTGATGATACCCGCATAAGTCTTAATGGCATCCCCACGTGTCTTCTAAAGAACAGTGCATTTTGCCTGTGAGTGCCGGAATGCGTACGATTTACACGCATTCCCGCGCCTGAATAAGTGTGAACCTAGCCTATGACATTAATTATTTTAATGGGTATGAAGGTTGAGAAAGGCTGCTCTATGGTAATGAGGCTGATTTACTAGAATGAATTGTGTGAATATTCACTTAAATTATCCCATCATGTGAAAGACACTTCAAAGTGAACAGGAATTTGTTTTTCACTTTTAGGTATTTAAAAAAAAATGCATAAAACAATAAAATACATTTGCAACGTTACATCGCACCAACATCCCATTTCGTTAAAGAATACAGTCAGAGACCGAGTACATATTGTGCTATACTCCACGCACGTGAACATTGGGTAGAAAGGAGAGATCTGCACCATTTGTACTGAACCAGCCACATTGACCAATAAATCTGTTTTTGAAATATTCATCATTTATCCATAGTTAATAATTTACCAACATTTTGTATATTCACTGTATTGCCAAAAGTATTGGAACGCCTGTCTTTACACGCGCCATGAAATTTAATGGCATCCCAGTCGTAGTCCGTAGGGTTCAATATTGAGTTGGCCCACCCTTTGCAGCTATAACAGCTTCAACTCTATGGAAGGATGTCCAAAAAGTCTATGGGAATGTTTGACCATTCTTCTAGAAGCGCATTGATGAGGTCAGTCACTGATGACGGATGAGAAGGCCTGGCTTGCAGTCTCCGCTCTAATTCATCCCAAACGTGTTCTATCGGGTTGAGGTCAGGACTCTGTGCAGGCCAGTCAAGTTCCTCCACCCCAAACTCTCTCATCCATGTCTTTATGGACCTTGCTCTGTGCACTGGTGCGCAGTCATGTTGGAACAGGAAGGGGTCATCCCCAAACTGTTCCCACAAAGTTGGGAGCATGAAATTGTCCAAAATGTCTTGGTATGCTGATGCCTTAAGAGTTCCCTTCACTGATACTAAGGGGCCAAGCCCAACCCCTGAAAAACAACCCCACACCATAATCCCCCCTCCACCAAACTTTACACTTGGCCCAATGCAGTCAGGCAAGTATCGAAACCACCAAACCCAGACACTTCCATCGGATTGCCAGACAGAGAAGCATGATTCGTCACTACAAGTCTCCCCTCCTCCAGAGTCATGTAACGGCGTGTTTTACACCACTGCATCCGACGCTTTGCATTGCACTTGGTGATGTAAGGCTTGTATGTAGCTGCTTGGCCATGAAAATCAATTCCATGAAGCTCTCTATGCACTGTTGTGCTAATCTGAAGGCCACATGAAGTTTGGAGGTCTTTAACTACTGACTCTGCAGACAGTTGGCAACTTCTGCACACTGTGAGCTTCAGCATGCGCTGACTCCGCTCTGTCATTTTACGTGGCCTATCACTTCTTAGCTGAGTTGCTGTTGTTCCCAGTTGCTTCCACTGTATTATAATACCACTAACAGTTGACCGTGGAATACTTAGTAGCAAAGGCATTTCATGGATGGACTTATTGCACAGGTGGCAACCTATCACAGTACCACGCTTGAATTCACTGAGCTCCTGAGGGCGGCCCATTCTTTCACAAATGTTTGTAGAAGCAGTCTGCATGCCTAGGTGCTTGATTTTATACCCCTGTGGCCATGGAGGTGATTGGAACACCTGAATCCAATGATTTGGAGGGCTGGCCCAATACTTTTGGCAATATAGTGTATCTTATATTAGGATAATACATAAAGTACAATGTGAATTGCATAGAGGATAACACTCGTAGTTAAAGTAGGTGTTTTCTGCCAAAAGGACCTGAATTTGTCAATGTTTTTGGGCAGCTGCAGGGTTAATAAGAGTAAAATAATGGGCAATGGTTCGAGGAATCAGGGGATTTCCACTGAATAACTATAACTTTTTTTGTGTGGAAAAATAATATGCTTAAAAGGAGTTTTGTGCAGTTGGAAAGATCTCAGTCTTCGATATAACTCAACAGGTATCTTGTCAGTCTACATACTGTATATTGGGAGCATTTGAAAGAGAGGTACAGAAGTCTGTGATTTCAAACCAAAATGCCTGTATATACTCAAACCATATGGTAAAAAGTTGAAGAATGAGAAAAACATTTGGGACATGAAGAAGAAAGTGATTTGCTCGTTTTGAACAATGAATATTCAGAGTTGACTGCATGACGATTCCTAACTGTAATCAGTCCAAATGTGTCTGCTTTTGCCTTTTACTATGCTTCCCCAGTCTGACACTGTAGGAGCCTAAATACATTGTACAAGTTCCAACATCTGAAAGTTTGCATATGGTTAAACTGTCACCCATGGTAATCTGGGATTGCTGATTAACCTGACAAAAGTAAGGATGGCCCTTAGGCTTGTTATGAACCTCATTCAAGGAAAGATGTTGGACCATTGTTGACTTCTCTCGCTAGGCACCTCCAGTTACCTGCACATCAGATCATTGTCTCCTCTTGTTCACCTTATTGTCCTGAAGTGGAGCACAGATTTGCTTTAACATAATCTTAACAGTTTTGCTAGGGCAAATAATTATTATTATTATTATTACATCAAGTTTATATAGCGCAAAAGGGTTTTCTCAGCGCTGTACAATAGAGGGGGGGACAATACATGAAACAGTACAGCAACAACAAGCTGCACACGAGGGGTTAGAGGGCCCTACTCTTTCGAGCTTACAATCTAGGAGGGAGGGGGTAGTGGTACAGGAGGAAGTGGCTGTGGGGGATGGAGTGGTAGGAGGAATGAAGGAGAACGCTGTTAGGTGAGGGTGGGGTAAGCTTCCCTGAAGAGGTGGGTTTTCAGGGAGTGCCTGAAGGTGAGGAGGGAAGGTGACAGTCTGATGGATTAGGGTAGTGAGTTCCAGAGGATGGGGGAGGACCTGGAGAAGTCTTGCAGTCATGTGTGGGAGGAGGAGAAAAAAAGTAATGGAAGACCCGAAGACCTTTACCTTTTCTGGGCAAGTAGCTGCTTCAAAGTCCTTCCTGTGCATCTCATAATCCAAATGTCTAGGTCAGCCTTTCTCAACGAGGGTTTCATGGAACCTTAGAGTGCCTTCACAAATTACCAGAAGTTCCTTGAGCTGTGGTGGATATATTTCCTACCTGACAGTGCCTTCATAGACCCAGTATTGATAACACTTAGCATGGGGTGATACTCTGACTACCAACAGAACATGGCAGCCTTGTTCACTAATCACCAATGTAAAGGGAACCTCTCCTACTGACCACCAATGTAAAGAGAAACTTTTCTTCTTATTTTCATTGTATGTAAAGAAGCACTTTTGCACTGACCTCCTTTGTAAGATAAGGCCTATTCCACCGACCACCACCAATGCAAATGGCATTTCTCTACCAACCTTTAATATAAAGACCCATTACAGTTTTTACTCTCTGCATTTCTGTTTGACAATTATTTTGTTGCATAGTTATTCCTGAAAGTAACGTTGTTATATTTAGGAGTGGGTGTTAAAATGATCTGCTGTAAGTGTCAGATTCTTTATTCCTTTATTATTATATCTGCAACTTGCTGATCATGCTAATATACCATGAGCTGTAGATGTAATAACTTTTTTAGTAGAGGTTTGCTGAGACCTGTAGATGACTGTATATCAAGGGCTCCTCTGTGGTAAAAATGTTAGGAAAGGCCATTCTAGGTATTAATGCAGATTTCTGCAGAAATAAAAGTATCAGCCTTCTTTCAAGAGAGATCACACGGCCAGTGTTTTATAACGGTTACGTGATAGTTTACGTTTTTTGGGTTTTTTTTTGAGACATGCAAGATAGACCACAAAAACCCTTGTAGGTAAAACCAAACTGCATATAACATTTGATTAGGTAATAACAGATACAGATGAAGATAACAAATGTAATAATATGGAAAATGTAACAAGATACTTAGCTATAGATGCCTTTTGCCAAGGAGTGCCCTGTTTCAGGCTTAGTATGATGATCAAACCGGGTGCGTACACCGAACGGGAGTAACTATTCCAGTTTTGGCTGGAATAGCCAATAGCCATAGCCCTTTGGAAAGTGAAATTACTTTTTAAGGGATATAGCACACATTCATCAAGGGGCTTGGTGGGTTTGATCATTTGGTCAGTTTGTGATGACGTTCCTATAGCATTAGGTCAGTTAAGGTAAAACCAATTTTATGTCCTTTTATATGGTCTTTTAACCAGGATTTGGATTTATTATTAGATATAGGTGAGCCAATAATCATAGGGAAATATGAAATCTCCCCAACAGACCAGATGCCTAAGCTTTTGGCCACATGATCAATAAAGGAGGGGGGCTTTAAGAAAAGCAAAGCCCTTTCATGACTTCTACCATAGCTTTCAGGTACCATTTGAAAATGGATTTATTTTAATATGATTTTGTCTCTGGGTGTAAAGCTCTCACTTGGTGAGAGCTTTGTTGCCATATGCTCATTTTTAGCATGCAGTTTCTGGTGTGAATGGGCCCTGAAAGACTGCATCAAGACTGCCCCTCCTCTTCTCCATCTATACCTCCTCCCTTGGCAAACTTATTCACTCCCATGGCTTCAATTACCACCTCTATGCTGATGACACCCTAATTTACCTCTCCACCCCCCACCTAACCCCCTCACTCTTTGCCCCGCATCGCCCACCTCCTAAACGACATATCAGACTGAATGTCGCTCCATTTCCTCAAACTTAACCTATCTAAAACCGAGCTCCTGGTCTTCCCCGCGCCCCCCCCCCCATCCTCTCCATCACTACTAACAACGCCACCATCTCTCCCACTCCACATGCCAAAGTCCTGGGTGTCACCCTGGACTCCCACCTCTCCTTCCTACCCCACATCCAACTGCTACCTAGATCATGCAGGCTCCACCTCCGCAACATCTCCAAGATACGCACATTCCTCACCCCAGACAACACCAAACAACTCGTACACTCCCTCATCATCTCACACCTGGACTATTGCAATTCCCTTCTCACTGGCCTACCCAAACGAACGCTATCCCCACTCCAGTCAATCCTAAACTCAGCGGCTAGACTCATCCACCTCACCAACCGCTTCACATCTGCCTCCCCCCTCTGCCAATCCCTTCATTGGCTCCCGATTGCCCAACGCATCAAATTCAAACTGCTAACCCAGACCTACAAAGCCATTCACAACGCCGCCCCAAACTACATAACTGATCTGATACCCAAATACTACCCTACCCGTGCCCTCCGCTCTTCACAGGACCTCCTACTCTCTAGCTCCCCGGTCTCCTCCTCCAACGCCTGATTGCAGGACTTCTCTAGGACTTCCCCCATCCTCTGGAACTCCCTTCCCCAATCCATCAGACTGTCACCCACCCTCCTCACCTTCAGGTACACAGTGAAAACCCTCCTCTTCAGGGAAGCCTACCCCAACCTCACCTAACACCTGACCTCGCCTAACAACCTCCTCCACTCCTCCCGCCACTCCATCCCCCACGGCCATCTCCTCCTGTATCACCTTCCCCTCCCTCCTAGATTGTAAGCTCGAAAGAGCAGGGCCCTCGAACCCCTCGTGCATCGTATTGTTACTGTCTTGTCTCATGTTCTGTCCCCCTTGCTACTGTACAGCGCTGAGCATACCCTTTGGCGCTATATAAATACTGTATAATAATAATAATAATATGCTCAAAAACACCTTTAATTCTCAGACCTGACCAGGTTCTTGATATCTAATTGTGAAATAAATATGTAAAAATGCTGATGGCGGTAATGCTTGTTTAGACACTTAGCAAACGTCAGAAGCTTGTATTTCGTGGACGTCTTCATTCTGTAATACATCATTTGAATTGCAAATATTTTGAGAAACTATACACAAATAATTGAGATCAACCAACATACCTCTGAAACGAGAGATCATGGTTCCGTGTTTGCTCTGAGTTCCGTTGGTGTTGTTTTCTTTGAAGCAGGGGAGTAGGGGAATTTCAGTTGGAGGACCCTATCTGCCTGCTATGTCCTTGTTGTATTAATACAACATGACCAATTTGTCAGTGTGATACAAAAGGCTGTACCTTCTGTCCTAGCAGATTGTATTGCACTGTGTGCCGCTGTTTTGTTCTTGTGCACTCACTGTGCTCTATAACTCAATGTTCTGGGTCATTCCCTGTCCGAAGGGTAAAGAGGTGCTTAAACATTGTCATTTTAAATGTGTTTTTCTTTGTCTGTAAGTGTAAGCTTTGCTGATCCTTGTTCATACATTGTTGTGTGCATTGGAAATTTAGCATATGATATGATAATTAGAGCAGCTTGCAGTACAATGCAATGTGTTTTTTTTTCTCTTAGTAAGATACTGGCTTGACTAATTATCTGCAGATGTTTCTTTGTTGTGAATTTGATTTTTTAATTGCTTCTTTATCACCCCTTTTTGTAAGATTTTTATTCATGAATGTGCCAATTTTCTGGTGTTTATGTCTGTATGACTTCATCATTTCTCTGGAAGGGTTTATGTATAGAACATAAAACAAAACATGTAAAACAACAGGTCCCATATATTAAAGGGGATTTAAAAAAATGGATCTTTCTGTTGACTGGGTGTAGTTACATGGACAGGTCCCCACCACTCACAGATCCCTCTTAAACATGCCTTGTCTAGGTTGTATTACTTGGCAGATGGAAGAGCGATCATTGAAATGCAGTTGTTTCCATTGGCAGACATTGTATTTAATGGTCATTCTGCAATATTGGATTTCACCACTAGATGGTGGTTAATTAGGACCCTTCTGTGTAGTTACATGGACAGGTCCCCACCATTCACAGCTCCCTGGTAAACAGACCTTGTCTAAGTTTTATTACTAGGCAGTTGGAAGAGCGATCACTGAAATGCAGTTGTCTCTATTGGCAACCATTGTATTTGGTGGTCACACTGCAATACTGGATTTCACCACCAGATGGTGTTTGATTGGGTTCTTTCTGTGTAGTTACATAGACAGATCCCCACCACTCAAGGCTCCCTGGTAAACAGACCTTGTCTAGGTTGTATTACTGAGCAGATGGAAGAGCGATCATTGAAATGCAGTTGTTTCCATTGGCAGCCATTGTATTTAATGCTCACACTGCAATATTGGATTTCACCACTAGATGATGGTTGATTGGGATCCTTCTGTGTAGTTATGTAGACCACTCATGGCTCCCTGGTAAACAGATGTTGTCTAATCTGTATTACTTGGCAATTGGAAGAGCTATCACTAAGATGCAGTTGTGTCCATTGGCAGCCATTGTATTTTATGGTTGCACTGCAATACAGGATTTCACCATCAGATGGTGGTTAATTAGGATCTTTCTGTGTAGTTACATGGGCAGGTCCCCACCATTCACAGCTCCCTGGTAAACAGACCTTGTCTAAGTTGTATTACTAGGCAGTTGGAAGAGCGATCACTGAACTGCAGTTGTCTCCATTGGCAACCATTGTATTTGATGGTTGCACTGCAATACTGGATTTCACCACCAGATGGTGTTTGATTGGGTTCTTTCTGTGTAGTTACATGGACAGGTCCCCACCACTCAAGGCTCCCTGGTAAACAGACCTTGTCTAGGTTGTATTACTTGGCAGTTGGAAGAGCGATCACTGTAATGCAGTTGTGTCCATTGGCAACCATTGTATTTGATGGTCGCACTGCAGTACTGGATTTCACCACCAGATGGTGCTGCAGCTTTAATCTGCAAATAGGGAATTAACACTATGTTGAGGCTAAATGCTGTCTGTGCTGCTCAAGGAACCAGTTGCCTTTTTTCCCTTTTCCTTGGAGCTGCAGCACCCCCTTCCCTGCCCCACTTAATTCCATAATACAGAACAAAAGTATATGGATACCTGACTATCATACCTATATGAGCTTGTTGGACGTCCAATTACAAAACCATAGGTAATAATATGGAATTGCCCCTCCTATGACTATAGCAGCCTTAGCTCTTCTTTGAAGGCTTTCCACTTGATTTTGGAGCGTGTTTGTGGGGATTTGTGCCCATCCAGCTAACAGAGCATTTGTAAAGTCAGGTTGGACTAGAAGACCAATCCATTTTCCAATTGATCCCAAAGATTTTTGGTAAGGTTGAGGTCAGGACTCTGTAGAAGGTGCTCAAGTTCCTCCACTCCAAACGCCTCAAACCATGTCCTTATGAAAATGGTTAGCTGCACAGTCATGCTAAAACAGAATATTGCCTTCCTCAAACCGTTGTCACAAGGTTGGAAACATGCATTTATTTATTTCAGGTACTTTATATAGCGCCATCAGTTTACGCAGCACTGTATATATTGTACATTCACATCAGTCCCTAACCCTCAAGGGGCGTACAATCTCTAAGGTCCCTAACTCACATTCATTCATACATACACATACTAGGGACAATTTAGACAGGATCCAATTCACCTACCAGCATGTCTTTGGAGTGTGGGAGGAAACCAGAGTACCTGGAGGAAACCCACGCAGGCACAGGGAGAACATGCAAACTCCAGGCAGGTGGTGCCATAGTTGTTTGTAGCACTGTACCCTCCAATGGTGACACCTGGACTCAATAAAGTATCCTCATACGTTTGGCAATACAGTGTACCTACCTGTGGTGTTTTCTGGTGCATGCCAGAGCTCCCAGCTGGTGCCAGTATTGAAGCAAACCTACTCCCAGGATGTATGAAAGACATGCTCTCAGCCATAAGCTCTCTTTTACTGGTCTTTCTAATTGGACTGAACAGTGTATTAATGTAAATATGAAAATCTGCGATTTTATTAGGAAAAAATACACAGAATATTTATTATACGTTGTTTATATTATGGGATTCCCCATGGTTTTTACAGTCATCCACATATGGAAGGATTTACCGGAATGAAGAGCTTTGTGCTCCCTTACAGCTGAACTCCGAGTAAACTGCTGAATATATACTGTAAAATACATAGTATATGGGAACTGTTTTACCTGCAAAAGTGGTTTATATTTCTGTCCATCCAGTTCTGAGATTCACACAGCCCTGACACGCTGACCAGGTGACCTAATTTTCCTTTGCAGCAGTTCAGTAACAAAGGTCTTCTCCCTCTCCCACCCTGTGACTGGACAGTGGAAGGAGAAGCGGCACAGTGATGAGCTCAACTCTCTGTCACTTTGTTCTCTCCTCCTATCGGTATGCTCCTTGTTAGCACATGACCACTGCAGCACATTTTGCTGCTTGTACTGCATCTCCCTCCCCAGTCTGCATTTTAAGGCTGCACAGATCTCAGTAAAAAACAAAATTCACTACTCCAGTGAGCCAACAGAGGCTCTTCTTCTCACTTCATGGAGAAGCCATGATGCCATGGTGAGGGTGGAAGCAGGGTGGACATACATCTGATTTATTCTGGGTTCAGCTAATTTTCATATTAACTCCTCTCCCCAGTTCTGTTAGGTTGTAATTAAAGTGGAACTATGCTGCATCTGAGCACCACAAACCAAAAACATTATTTAATTAGTTTTTAATATTCAAAGCAAACTCCCCCATCCATCCATCCATCCATCCATGTCTTCATGCTTTATTTTGTTGAGAAATTGCTTTGACCCTTAACATTTTTGGCCATGGTCATCTTGAGTAAGGGCAGATGATTCATGTAGCAATTACTTTTTGGAATCCATCTGCCCTTAGTTCAGGCATGCATGCAGGAGGGTGTGCTTAGGTGAGATCATTTGCCTAGGCCTCAAAACCAGAGAGTAACTGAAACTTAAAGTGTTACCAAACCCAAAACAGTAAAATCAGTCTGTATATGCAGTAAAGCATGCTTGTTATACTCACTGTGCAACCTAAGGGGTTAATCCTCTGCATTGTGTAAAAAGGCTGGTTGATCCTGTCTTTTCTGATCCTCCCCTACTTCTACTGTCCCCAATCCATCTTCTGATAGAACAGAGCCTTGGGGGCAAGCTGCACATGCACAGTTTGGTGTGTATTGCTAGAGAGGTTTTTCTTTTCTTGGGAGGGTGCATGTGGTCAGCACACGGCCAATCATCACTGTTCAGACAGAGGGTCAGGGGTCCTGCAGCCTCCCAGGACAATCAGTGGAGAATGAAAACTCCTCCTACAAGCTTTAACCAGTGCTCTGCTGGACACTGATAGAAGTCACAAGACTGCTCTAACTGCTGATGAGAAAAGGTATTTAGCAGTTTATATTTACTAAAATAATTGCATTTCCATGTTCTGTGTACTATGGGAGACCAAATATAGTGAATGCAGGGTCCGGGGTTTAGTAACACTTTAAATTCATTCAATTTTCTATCTATTTACTAATGCTAACAGCTTAATGTTTAACAATTGTCAATGCTGATTAAGAGAATGCAGACGGATTATAATTGTCAGTTTTTATTGCAGTCTGTGACCCATGTTAGGGAGACTCACCCACTCTATTGTCCTGTTTACCATTTATTGTTGAAAGTCAAAGTAAAGAAAATGCCACATTTTGGGTTGCCTTCAGAAAAGTAATAGAGGGGAAATCTTCCAATGGGGACACTAGTTGCAGTAGTTTGCTGGGATTTTCTCTCACTTCCTATTTGGCTATGGGACAGGATATGAAGGGAAATATGTTAGCACTATATGAATCCTTTATAATAATAATAATAAAAAAAAAATAATAATTATCTCCGCAATGGGACTCAGATGGCAAATAAAAATCTGACCGTGGTTATAAACCTCTCTTACTCTATTCAAAATGAAAAAAAAAAGTTTTACCTTTAATTTACTATAAGGAGCAGAACAGCTCTGCCATTAGAACAGAAAATTTTGGTAAAGGGCTATTTTTCTTTGATTATTATATTATTAATATTTAAATATCGGTTAGGACCCATTGACACCAAACATGTGCCATGACATATATTACCTGCTTCCCCGCTACACTACAGCAGATATACTGCTACAGGGCGGTACGGGTGCGCAAATTCACGTGTGTATATATACGTGATTTTGCTTTCCCGGGTAGGGGGTGCGCGCCGTACCCGCACCACCATTCGCAGCCGCCAATCATTGGGTCCCAGCTGGTGATTACTCGCCGGCGCCATGTGATTTCCAAGGATCTCCAACTGGGAGAACTGTTTTGTTTACGAACAGTTCTCCTCCCTGTCAGCTCCAGCAAACTGGCACAGCCCCCTAGTAAAACACTCCCAGCACACAGTTAACCCTTTGCTTGTCCCTCATGTTAACCCCTTCCTGCCCAGTGCCATTAGTACAGTGTCAGTGGTGTCAGTGCTTTTTTTTAGCACTGATCACTGTATTGGTATCACTGGGGATGTCAGTGACACCAAATCAGTTCCTCCCAATGTCAGAATGCCCGCTGCAGTTCCGCTATAAGTCACTGATCGCCACCATTACTAGTAAAAATTATTAAAAAAAAATCCCAGTATATATACCGCCATTTGTAAACGCTTCAACTTTCATGTAAACCAATTAGTTTACACGTATTGGGATTTTTTTTTAGCAAAGACATAGCAGAATACATTTTGGCCTAAACTTATGCCGAAATTTGATTTTTAAAATTTTTTTTTACTGGCCATGTTTAAAAAAAAAAGTAAAAAATATTGATTTTTTTCTCAAAATTGTCAGTCTTTTTTTTTTTATAGCGCAAAAAATATAAAAGACACAGGCAATCAAATACCATGGAAACTAAACTCAATTTGTGGGGGAAAAAAGGGCGTAAATTTAATTTGGGTGTAGCGTTGCATGTCTAACTGCGCAATTGTCAGTTAAAGGAATGCAGTGCCGTAACGTAAAAAACGTCCTGGTCAGGAAGCGGGGTAAATCCTCAGGAGGGCAAGTGGTTAATGCATGTTAATGTAACGCACTGTAGATGTACATAGCAATCGAAAGTGAATTGCATCACAACGCACATCCACAGTGTGCTCCAATGCACATACATTATCGCACACCACAACGCACAGATGCATATGCTGTGTGTATTGCATTGAAAATGATTGTGCAGGACCGATTTTTATGCATGTTGAGGTGGCTGTCTATCTCAATGTACCTCTTTGTGTTTTGCTGTGTTAAACTGTGAACACACACTTATAGATATCTTAAAATACGAGGCTGTTGCTGTGATCTATAGAGTACAAACATCTGTCAATGTCAGAGATGTCCTTGGCATTTGCCTGCAAAATGGTTTCCACATCATTGCTCATTTTAGCTTATTAATTCAGCCTGAAGTTCCGCATCTTCAAGGGGGGCTGGAGTGTATTTTCAGCCAGTTTGCTTGCTTGGGTTATTATTGTAACATATTCATTATTTTTTTTTTTTTTGTTTGGTTCACTTTTTTTTTTCGCAATTTCACATTTTTTTTTTTGTCTATATAATTTGTCGTGTTTGCTGAATGACTATTAAAAAAGTTACACCTAGACAGCTTTCTGATTGCAATTAGACCAATATACTTGCAGTTAGAGGAAAAGCCATGAAGTATTACACTGCTATTCTATGGAGGAAGCAGAGCCTGCCTATGTAATAAGCAAATGTTGGCTGCCTCTAGCTACATATTTTTTATGTATATAATGCAAATTGAAAGGCTTATTTACATGAAAGGAAACCCCAAAAAGTGAGAGATGCCCAGGCAACAGAAAGCAGGTAAGCAATAACCCTTCAAATTTCTAGCTACAAGTTTCCATTAGTGGGCAGCACAGTGGCTAAATGGTTAGCACTTCCACCTGGCAGTACTAGGGTCGTTGGTTCAAATCCCAACCACGGCACCACCTGCCTGGAGTTTGCATGTTCTCCCTGTGCCTGCGTGGGTTTCCTCCGGGTACTCTGGTTTCCTCCCACACTCCAAAGACATGCTGGTAGGTGAATTGGCTCCTGTCTAAATTGGTCCTAGTATGTGTATGTACGTAGGTGAGTTAGGGACCTTAGATTGTACACCCCTTGAGGGTTAGGGACTGATGTGAATGTACAATATATATGTAAAGCGCTGCGTACATTGACGGCGATATAGAAGTACCTGAAATAAATAAATTAGGGGTCATTCACATGGATGCAGAGGCCCATACAGCTCGTGTTTATGTGACAGCTACTATGGGGAGCAGCCTGTTAGAAACCAATGACAGACTGACAGAGGCAGGGGCTGGAAAGACCTTCCCACATAGCTGAGCACTTACATCGGTACTGAGACCAATGCAAGGCTCTGGATGCAGTTTGTCTGCATCCAGGGCAATGCATCTGTCCCTGTACAGATGTAAATGCTTGAATGTACTGGGAGATCTGTATAGGTACTCCTGTCTGATTTTTAACCTGCTCCTGGCCACAGCTGTACAGAATGCCTGTCACTTCTGGGCACAAAGGCATATGCTGTAGGGGTCTCTGTGCCCATGTGAATAAGCCCTTAGGGTCAGTTCACACCCGCATGTGGTGCAGGTAAGGCACATTTGCTGCACTGCATTCAAAACACCCCGCCTTTGCGACCTGCTGGGTTTTTCAAAAGTAGTGCATGCACTACGGTTTGTACAGTCCAGTGTAATTTGCAGCCCATTGCAATGAATGGGCTGCCAAATCGCACTGCAGGGGAATGCACGGGAATTGAATAGGAACGCGTTCCTGTGCAAGTCTGGTGTGAAATGGCCCTAAAAGTGGAACTCAAGGCAAAACCTTTTTGTTTTGGGAAACATTAGAACCTCTGTTAGGTTTATATTTGTTAGAAATTCTGTGTACAGCCATACAGAACAGACAGTGCACAGTCCACTTGCTTTTCTGCTTCTCTGCAACAAGGAAACAGGAACATTAAAGTGTTACTAAAATCAGTGTGTATATGCAGTAAAGCATGCTTGGTATACTCACTGTGGAACCTAAGGGGCTAATCCTCCACATTGTGTAAAAAAGTCCATTTAATCCTGACTTCTCTGCTCCTCCTCTTGTTCAAATGTCCAGATCTCCTGATAAGACACACTGAACCTGTAGCCATTCTACACATGCTCAGTTTATTGTGTATTGCTAGAGAGAGTGCTAGGGAGAGTGCATGTGATCAGCACAGGGCCAATCAGCACTGTCCAGACAGAGGTCAGGGGTTCTGCATCTTCCTAGAGCAGAAAGAAAACTCCTCCTATAAGCTTTAACCAGTGTCCCATTGAACACTGATAGAAGTCACAAGACTGCTCTAACTTCTGATGAGAATAAGTATTTAGCAGGTTATATTTACTAAATTAATTGCATTTCCATGTTGTGTGTACTGTGGGAGACCAGATATAGAGAATGAAGGGTCCTGGGTTTATTAAAGCTGAGAAAAAAAAATAAAAGTCAGCAGCTACAACTGTAGCTGCTGACTTTTAAAATACAGACACTCACCTGTCCCTCGTTCCAGCGGTGCCCTCACCACCACTGGTTTCACCGGCCATCCTCTCTCCCTGGCGCTGGCATCTTCAGTGTGGGCACCCAGCTGTGACAGCTTGTGGCTTCACAGTCGGGTGCCCACTGCGCATGAGCAAGAAGCGCTGTGCTTTGTGAATGGTCCCATAGTCTTCTGGGATCTGTCACGTGTCCCAAAAGACTACGGGGAGAGAAGGGGGAAGGACAACTTCTGCTTCCAATTGTTTAGGCGATCACAGTGGAAGTGGAAGTGGGTACCTGTCAAATTCGGGTACCCGCTGCCCAAAGGTGCCAAAAGCTTAAAGCGGAACTTCCCGTTTTGGATGGAGCTCCGCTTTACCACTTTAATTCAGAGAAAAGACATAGAGCAATGTTTCTCAACCTTTTTTCAGTCAAGGCACCCTTTAAAATTATGGGCAATCTTAAGGCACCCCATTCTAAAATGTGAAAAACTATTCTAATAATTTCATATAACACACCAACATCCACACACATGTAGGACACCCAACATTAGAGGTGATTTATTCTTCCAAAGCAAGTACACTTTTGCACACTGGTACTGACTAGTATTCTAATGTTTCTCTTCTCCCTCAGTTTTTCTCCATTACTGAGCTAATGTGACCCCAGGACTGATGGAGAGGGGCAGGGGAGGGTCAAGCTAGGATGCTGTGCAGGCAGCTGACATGCTCCTTATCAACTGATGATGTCATTGGTTGTCAGGATGCCGGCGGCTAGAAGGTCCTAATGGTGCACAATGAAAACCTGTGGCTTTGTTTAACTAAAAGGCAGGCTTGTCCCACCTGCTGGCTTGTATTAAAGTTTTGGGCAATTTTTAGACATTTTGCCAAGGCATCCCTGAAGAAACCTGAAGGCACCCCAGGGTGCCTGAGCACACTGGTTGAGAAAGGCTGACATAGAGTATATCATAGATGCAGCTACAAACTTATAAACACTGCCATCTACTGGTTGAAGAATATTTCTCCACTGAATACTGATTATGTTTTTGCATAAAATCCATGATCACTGTATACCAACAACATTGCTATCAGTTTCTCAGTTGTGTAGGTTTTCCCTTTCGCTTCCTGTCCTAATGCAACTATAGGAAGTGAATGGGGAATATCCCCAACCGGTACAAAAAAAGAAGCCTTTAGAGACAAACCTAACAGTTTAGTAATAAACAAGTTATTGATTGTTGTTGTATCCTTGTTGGAGAGATTCCCTTATTTCCTGTGCTGGTGAAGTATGGAGTGGAACTCTACCCATCTAGGGCACTGGATAACCCAACAAAGACCCTAACCAGTTGCTCAAGCTATGTAAAACAAGTTTTTGTTTGTTTTTGGCTTTTACTTTAAGTGGATCACAAGCAGGTAAAAGAATAGAACAATCAAGTATTTTACATTTTCAATCTCTTAGATTGTAAGCTCCAAGGAGCGTTTCATATATTTGTGGGTTCCGATGGATTTGGAAAATGTTGCAGTTTTTCCGGATGATCACTATATATATAGATATATCTATATATCTATATCTATCTATCTATATATATATCTATCTATCTATCTATTTATCTATCTATCTATCTATCTATCTATCTATCTATCTATCTATCTATCTATATATATATATATATATATCCTCTTAGATTGTAAGTTCCCAGGATCAGGCCCTCCTAACCCTCTTGTATTGAACTGTATTGTTTCTGTATTGTCTCCCGTTATATTTTAAAGCGCTGAACAAACTGCTGGCGCTATATAAATCCTGTATAATAATAATAATACATTCTTAAGTACGACTAGAAAACTCAGAGATAGACTCAGAGAACATGTTAATAATGTAAAAAAGGGCTACAAGGACCACTCACTATCTATGCATTATAGAACACACCACAATAGAGATCCATCCTCTTTGATGTTTGTGGGAATAGATTCAGTTCAATCGCACTGGAGGGGCACTAATAAGAAAAGAGCAGTGTCGCAAATGGAGACCAAGTGGATCTTCCAGATGGATTCTATGCGCCCTAAGGGGCTTAACATAGAACTGGATTTGAACTGCTTCATAGATAATAGTTAGCGATCTTTTGACATATGCATATTTCTCTCTTTCTCATCTTGGTTTCTGATCATGGCGAAATCTATTTTTAAATTTGGATATATTCTATATATTATCATGGAAATTTTTATATATTTTAACATGGTTTTCATATGACCTGAGTGTATATATATTTTATGGATATTTTTTTATATATTTTTATATATCTCTTATGTATAGGTGGTCATGTATTGTATAATTTTATTTGTTATGCAATTTTGTTTGCACATGTTGATGTGTTGCTCTATATAAGATTATGAGCTGATGGATATCCATATAGGATATAAATATTATTTATCCGTTACATATTATATATACTGAATAGGATGTGGATTATTTTAACGTATACACATATTTAGCATGACATGTGCAGCAGGGCCGCACAGTCATATATATATATATTCAATGGATAATTTATCCATGGCTTAATAACTAGTGGTTGTCACACAATTGAAGATCGGGGTGACAATTACAATTTTATTTTTAATTTTTTATAGTATATATGAATACCCATTATGCTGTATCTGGGAATGATGATGTTTATAGTAATAAAGTTTGCTTGATGGGATATTTTTAACATATTATGTATATAGAATCACCTTGGATATATGTTGCCAGGCATTTAGGCATAATTTTTGAAAGATTATGTATTATTAAAATTATGTTTTTAATTGAGGACCTTGATAATAAAGTCCGTTTCCTCAGGGGTTAATTTAATTCATTTAATCCTTTTGATATAATTTTGGATGTACAAGGAAGTACTTTGTAAAGTCTCCTTAATAACATATCCCCCTTTCTTGATAAACATTATGTACATCTTTTGAACGATGTCTGGGATCGCAGTTAGTATATATCGTCTCCATGGCAACACTCCCCTTCGGTGATCCTATACAGATGTCCTTTGTGTTCCGACGTATGCTCGCGCATGCGCGGTTAGACGGACTACGCCAAAATGGCGCCGTTTCTGAGGACATCTATCTTTGGGAAAATGGCGCATGGTAACGACGCACGCGCCATTTCCCTTATTTAAAGGACAGTACGGCGTCAACAGCTGATAGCCAAAACCCTATGACTAAGAGCTCTTCGCTCGAAACGCGTCGGGGTCGGCTGCAGCTGTTTGACGCTAATACCGCCGGCACCACGAGGGGTCCCGGCGGCAACTTTTCATTGGGTCAGTAGTTCATCTTATTATTATCCCTTGCATTGTATTTGATTATCATCTGTCTCTGTATGTGGGAATAAAGCATCCATAGACATACCGCACTATTGGCCCTCTCTGTTTTTTCTGAGCTCCTCTGGGAGCCAGGTGCATCTACAGAGTGGTCATCGCCTAAAGAGAAGGCTGTATGCAGATTATGGGATAATGAAGGGGACCTGACCAGACCTGACCAGACCTCTGATGACATATTGGAAGTCTCTATAATATATAAAGGCGCATAAAGGTTGCGCATCTGGTGAGTGCGGAATCTGTATCCTCACTGTCTCACCACGTGCACAGTCTATGTTGATTGGAAGTCCATGGATCGATTGGGATCTTGTTCACATTTTTCACGTTGGACTTATCTGTGGACACAGTAGTTTCTTCCTCACATTATATTAGCCACCGTATAGTGGCATATATATGAGTGCACAGCATCACTTTATGTTTTTTGCATGATTTTATACATGTATATATATGTTCATTTATTTGTACTCTAGCGCTGCACCTTTTTGTATATTATTGTGTATTGGAAGGTTTTATATGGTGCCTTTGGTGTACAGCTGCTACTATTTAGAAGGCGCTCACTTACTTACACGTTTTTAATAATACATTCTTACTTGCATTGTTTTCCCTTTCAATAAATTATTGACTTGGAATGTGACTCTGAATTGCTAGAAAATGTGTCTACTTCAGGAAAAGACAATTCCCTAGTGCAGTCCCTGCCCTCCGCTAGACCCCTCCTCCTCTGGGAGTATCTAAGCCTGAATCCAGCCCACCAGGCCATTTCATTTGGCCACTTCTACGGCTGCAGCACCCCCCTTGTCTCTCCCCACACTTTATCCCAGCAGTCGGCAGCAGACAGGAGGACAGAACTCTTCCTACAGATCCTGTGCATCTGCAGCACCCCCTCATTTCCACCTCCTCTGGTCTCAGCATTCAGCAGACTCTGGCAGCTGACTCCAGCCCTCCTCTGGTCCTCCTCCAGATCCTACACTTGCTTCTTCCCAGCAGTAGCAGCAGCACAGGGGTGCACTGTGATGTAAGGGAGGGTGGGGGACTCTTGTTTTCTGATGGTGGGGGGCCCTTGACATGTGATGTAAAGGGAGTGGGTTGCTCTGGACATCTGCTTATAATTATTATGAGAGCAGCACAATTCTGTACCATATGAAAAGGAGAGTCGCACACCGCTGGTATCAAGAATTGTTATTGGAGACTGCACAAGCAGAACATCGTGGCATATATATGTAAAGCGCTGCGTAAATTGACGGTGCTATATAAGTACCTGTAATAAATAAATACATTTTGTAGTTTGTGTGGTGGAATCAGTGATGGGGCATTCATTAGATTATCATGTGAGCATTGGGTCTGCGGGTGCTGCTGACATCACATCCAAAATGGCGGAGCACAACAGCACTCTGAACGGTCGTAACAGGGTCCCATCAAGCATTTTTATTGTAAGAAGAAATCTTTAGAAGCATAATATACCAGCATAGGATGTAAAACGAGGGTAAGGCATCTGTCTGCATGTCTGTGAGCTCAGTCACCTCTGGGGGGGGGATCTGATCCATCTATCACAATGTCTGCAGTCTTCCCTGACCCGGTCAGAGCAGAACATTAACCATGACCCCCAAATCCTGCGCTCATCACCATGGATGGCGTGTGACTCACTGTCTGCTACCCTGTGCTGTGCGATTTGACAAATTGTATTGTCCTCTCCTCCCTCATTTATTATGTATGACCGTTTCCAGATGATTGCTGTGTAAATAGCTGGGTGGTTGTGTTAATCATCCTTCGTTATCTGCTGCTTCTCTATACTAATCAAGAGTCCATTGAATGCCGGCTGCTTAGAGATGGTTTAATTCTTCTGTTTTTTTTGTTTTTTTGTATAACAAGGTTTCTTCTAAAGATTTCACAAGTGGCCACATTCACGTGGAATGACCTCGTTTGCTGCCACCGCTGCCTCCGTTTGATTAGACAACTTGTCTAATGTTGGTGCTGTTTTCCTGTTCAATGTATACAATCACTGTGTGAATGACAAATAATTGGTGCCTGGGTATCCTGGATCACATAGTCTGCTCTGTTCATTTGTACAAAAAAACAAAAACATTATATTTTGCCACTAGAAACAAATTTTGATAACTTTGCTTTCATTAAAGTGGAACTGCACTGCACCACAAATCAAAAATGCTACTTAATTCATTGTTAATATTCATCTATGATTTATTTTGCTGAAAAATCATTTTGAAAAACACCCCCTGTTATTTCTGGGATTGGCCAGCTTGAGTAAGGGCAGATGATTAATGTAGCATTTACTTTCTGGAATCCATCTGCCCATAGCTCAGGCATTAGCTGAGCTTAGAACCCTCCATACCCTGTTGAAGCCTGCTGGGATGTATGACATTATTGCCTAGACATGGAAACTAGGAAGAAATGTAAAAAAAAAGTTTAAAACAAGTTAACATGATATACTGTCCTATCTATTTACTAATGCTAGTGGCATAAGGATTACAAATAGTCCATGTTGTTTTTTTCAGTTTGAGTTGAATCACTTTGTCTAGCATGTCTTTTGCTTACTCTATGGTTGACGTATGTGTACCTATATGTGTATATGTATGTGTGTATATATATATATATGTGTGTGTGTGTATATGTATACACACGTATATATGTATATATATATGTATGTGTGTGTGTGTGTGTGTGTGTGTGTATGTGTATATATATATATATATATATATATATATATATATATATATGTGTGTATATATGTATATATATATATATATATATATATATATAGTCTTTTTTGGATATTGTTAAAGATCTGCTCAGACTACCATACTGTTTGCACACTGTCTGTGTTGTTTTTGTACAATAAAATCTTTATGAAACTAAAAATAGTCCGTGTTGATTGAGCGACTGAAGTTCCACTTTAAGGAGGTTCTTCAGTCTCCCAATATTTTTCTAAAAAAACAACTCCTGCACTGCTATCTCATATTTAAAGTAGAACTAAAGGCAAAACTTAGAACCCCTATCAGTTTTTTTTTTTTGTCATTTGTGTCAAATTGGGGAGATTTAATTTCACTACCTGTCCCCCAGCCAAAACAGGAAGTGAGAGATGATTATCGCCAATTAAGGAAATTCCTTGGGGACCTCCAGGTCACCAAAACTATTCTTCCCATTGAAACATTTCCCCTCTACTACATTTCTAAGGAAAACCCAAAACTTGGTGTTTACATTACTTTTATTTTTGCTGATAATGTTAAGACTAATAGAGAGAGTGAATCTCCCTAACGGGGGCACAAACAACAATTGAAGAAAAAACCTGACAGGGGTTCTAAACCATTTCCACTCTATCCAAAACAAAAAAAAAACTGTTTAGTTTTACTTTAAGTGCTTATTCAAAATTTAGTAGCAGCTCACACTTTTGCCCTTCAACACAGCAAGAACCTACACATAAACAAATTTTAGTGTAGCACTACTCCATTGAAAAATAAATGAAATACCATATACCCCTGATGACGTCACATCTGATGAAATACATTGGGGTGAGCCGGAAGCCATGCCAGTAATGTCACTGCATGCTTTGTTACCGAGAATTGTTTGAATTGTGGCTTTTATGTGGAACACTATATACAGAGTACCGATCTAAGAGTTTTTAACTGATCTTCATAAAACTATTATCAGGATTTACACTATTGGGAGTGGGTTCTACTCTTATTTTTTTGTTTTTGCATGTTAGGGTGGAGTTGGAGGTGAAATAGCTGTTTGACTTCTCTTGCGATAGTCACATCTCCTTTGGTAAGCCTCATAGTGTGGCTGGTGGAGGACACAAGGTGTTTGCATGCTCAGAGAAACTTGGGGAGATCACGTTGCACTTTATTGTATCCTTATGGTCAATTATAGGTTCACCGCAGATTGATGTCAAGCATGAGCAGTACTTGTATGCATTGCATTATCATCCACTATAATTCTGTTTGCAGTTTGTTATCTTAATTATATTTTATCACTTTTTTGGGAAAAGTGCTGCACTTATGTAGTTATTTTGATTGTTACCACATACCCATACACGTGTGATCAAACCATTCACCAACCAGAGTTTTGAGAAATGCTAAAATATAATACAAATAATATAAGAAATATGTGGTTTTCCAAAATGTCTTTTGTATCCATCTGCCTCATAAAAATACAACATCCACCAAGTCTCTTTTGTGCTTTTTGTTTCACCAATCTTCTGTGTCTCCATTCCACACTTCCTTAAATGATTGACCTGTATATTATAGAGGTCATAAACAGCATTTTCCCCCTTCCTGAGGGCCAGAGGTACCAGCAGTGGTGTAATTAGGTTTTGTGCTGCCTTAGGCAACACAAAAAATGTGATGCCACCCCCCTGAAAAATGCCACCCAAAGCAAAAGCCTTGTTTGCCTTGCAGCAAATATGCCCCAGGGTACCAGGCAATGTTCACTTTTCTGCACTGACATTCAAAGCAAAACACAGCACAACACAAACACTACATAGTGCTTATAATTTTTTTAAAACATTTATTAAAAACCATTAAAAATGAAAGCACACTCACATGTTTACACAAGTAAACATCTTGGTGAATGCAGTCACTGAATGGTGTCTTCTAAAGCCGGTCTCGTACATACAAATTGCAAACACTTTCCAGTCTGTGCAGGATGTGTCATCACAATCATGTGACTTCTTCAGGATCAAGGATAGCCTCAAGAAGTCTGAATTTTTCTTTGTGGGATGAAAAGCCAAAAGATTAATTTAGATCTTCACCGCACCTTACCTATGATGCTGCCATATAAAAGAAAGCTGTCAAAAATACCCCCGCAAATATCTATTTGGAAAAGGAACCCCCAGAGACCGGCTTGCACTATGCTTACTCATGCTTACCACAGCTGGGTGAAGGGTGCTGACAAGCCTAGTCGTTGTAGCGCTATTCCTGTAGGGGCCACAAGAATATTGTCCAGGTCTTCTCCAAAAGCTTTGCCCCACAGCTAGGCACATAGGCTCATACACGTTTCTTCAGTAACCTGTTTATGGGTGTTGTTTTATTGTATGTATTTTTCGAGCACATTTATAGAGTTGAGGGAATGAGGTGGAATACTCCAAAAACAACAATTTACAACTATAGTATAATCTATACCAAAGTCTGTGTTTACAACAAACAGTGGACTTCAGATTTAAGGCAGTAGTAGAAATAATAATAGTAAGCTAGAGCAGAGTCCCATCAAGTAGGAGATTAAGTGGACAAAGCTCTTCAGGAAACCAGCAGGTGTCCCCTGCAATTAGACCTGCAGCAGATTCCCTAGCAGCAGAGGGGTTTTAGCAGCACAAAGTCTCTAAGATCCTTTCAAAGGCCCAAGGACAGCAATTTGTCTTCCCCCGTGATACCAGACCAGATCTTCAGTAGACAGCCCCTCAGTCAGCTCTTGGCAGAACCCAGGTCTCAGTATTCAGTGACTCAGGTCGCCCACCTGAGACCTACGACAGCAGATATAGCAGCATTGCCTGGGAGGGCAGCATGGCTCCACCAGGCTGGACCAATTTTGTACAGGAAAAGACCCAGAGAACCCTGACCCCTAATGTTAGTGGTCAGTATAGAATAGAAAAGTAGATAGTAAAATTTATGATGGCCCCTAACATTCGCGGTCAATATAGAACTGTCCCTTGCATTGATGGCTAGTATATGTAGAAGATCAATTCCTCATTGTATACTGTTCATGGAACCCCTTACAACCTCAGGAGGAACCCCATGGAACCCTGGTTGAGAGGCTGATCTAGATCATTCCATTTGTACGAGTTTGGAAGGTCCAGTATTAGGCTAGAATAGATAACTCGTTTATATCTACGTTTATGTAAGTAGCCTTCAGTCATGTTCTGAGCTGCCTGTTCATTTGTATGTTGATATCTCACAGGTACCAACTAAAGGAACATTGTTTCTGTAATCCTTCCATTATCCCCCCTAGAAATATGTTGGCTGTTTTGTTCTGCAGAGGAGATTGGAGGGTTTGAAGTCTTAAACCGCTAAATGAACTTGACGCCTGTGTTCAAACAAAAGATGCCGGAACATCAATTTTCCTCCGTTTTGTCTAAGACAATGGCTGCTGCTCACACATGTGCTACATCTCTGTTCTGCCCTAAAGGGCTTATTCACCTCTTTACTGAATCAGCCTGGTATCCGGTGACACCAGGTTTGTCTTTTCAGGCTTGCGGTTGTTTTAAGTCTATTATTTGTCATTTGACTTGTCAGGAATTCTTGTTCACTCTATTATTATTATTATTATTATTATTATTATTATTATTATTATACAGGATTTATATAGCACCAACAGTTTGCTCAGCACTTTACAATATAAACTAAAGTGATATTCTTGTTTTTGTTTTTCGTTAAGAGTACCTCTAGGCAATCAGTCAGTGATCAATCTATTCTAGAAATAAAGAGTTAAAAAGTATGTAAACTCAAACACTTGTATAGTTTTGCCATGTTAATGTCATTTCAAAAGTATTTTTTTTAAACATTCTTTATTATACTTTTTTCAAAAAAAGTTTACAGTAAAACATACAAATAATACTTATCATATACATGATGGAACATCACAAAAAGTTTGATATTTCAAAAATAATTTTTGTATTTCAATGGTTTTTATTAATTTATAAACTTCTCAAATAGACATGAGCAACAAGACTCGCCCACGCAGGGGCTATCAATTGCACATAAAAAGGCAACAGTAATTTTTAATCATTTTTAAACCTGCAGCTTTCATTAAAATAAAACCTGGTTATCCTCTCCGTCGTTGTTCAAGTACGTCCTGCTACAAGGAGATCTTCCCTGGTGTGCTAGTGACATTTCTTCACTTGGATTGTCCACGGTTCCCAGACCATGGTCACTAAAGCACTCAGCAATACTTAATAGCCATTTCCAGTGTGTGTGGAGAATATTGCATTTGTGTTCTCACCTTGTCACATAAGTTTCTAATGGAGACTGCAAGTGATCATTTATGCAGGCTCAGTTCATTTTTGTCATAAATACAAAGGGTTCACAGCACAGAGAGTAAAATGATTTGCTCCTACTAAAGAATAATCTAATAACTACAGGCCTCCTTGCCCATTTAATCACTTAACTGCACTATTGAGTAGAAAAGGAGATATGTCTGTGCTCAGGTCTCAAATGACTTCTATATATATGATACTAAAAGTAAGAAATAAAATAAATGTAAAACCCCCATATATATTCTACACAGTATTGTGTATATTCTGAAATGGCACATGTGACATACATATCCATTCCAATTTTTACTCCATCTTGTGATGGAGAACAAAGAGACCCATGCAATCCCTATGGACGGGTACCTATATTCACCCAGTAGCTGATAATGAGCGCTATTGGTATAAAGCTAAATTATTAGTGACCAGTAAAGTATTACAAATTAGCAAGGATGATGACAATGTTATCCAGAGTAAAAAAGACAGATTTTATTATCCACTTGAAAGGAATTAAAACCATTGTTCATAGTCATTTGTCCAATGTAAACAAAGTAAAAAGTGGGTGGTATAGCTCTGTTCTCTCTCTCCAATCTAAGCATTGATAGTGTGATCTCTGTAACTTACAGTTGTGATGAGATAGCGATAACCCCAATCTCAGTTGTATACCACAGTCAGTGACTCAATCGAGATGATATCTTGTAGATCTTGTGAAGTTTATTCCATAAACTGAGAGAATCTTACAATGATGAACATTCGATAGGTCAAAAGATCATAATGTGTCCTGCTTCATGACATGAGGCTAGAGCTGCAATGAATTTATGGGAAAAAGGGTGGGCTGTCTATACAGCATTAACTAAACCAAAGGAAAGGGAGGAGCAGAGACAAAATACAGAAAATATTTAAAGGCATATGACAGTCATGTGAACATGACAAGCCGAAATATGTGAATGTGGTCAATAAAATTGGCCTACTGCTGAAGAAACAAGTACATCCGGACCAGGGTGCAGGGGGCAGTGGAGAGGAATCCTTTTGGCTACTCTGCTGGAAGATAGGTTGCCACCTGTGAGAAGGTACCACTCACAGAACAGGATGAGTACCCGGGCGGACCACAACAAGACCTGGTTGCTATGAGGATGCGTTTCTCACAGATACGCACTTTTCCAAAGTCATTAAGCAACCAGGGAGGACTGAGGTTATAAAGGAGATAATGGGGCGGTACTATGACAGGGCAAGTTAGCAGTTAACCTCTTGCCGACCGCGCATAGCCGAATGACGGCTTCACCACGGCCGGCCAGTTCTGGGTGGACGTCATATGACGTCCTCCCAGAACGCGCTCTCCTGCGCGCCCCAGGGGGCGTGCACCCGGCAATCTCCGTGATCGCTGTGTCCTACGGACACAGCTGATCACGTGATGTGGTAAAAGGCCAATCACAGCGGCCTTTTACCACGTGATCAGCGGTGTCCAATGACACGCTGATCACAGGGAAATGCAAGTGCTGGTTCTCGGCTGCACTTTCCTCACGCTGTCAGATCGTGAGGAAAGTACTGCCGAGAACCGGCAGTTGTCAGAGCGGGGATTGGCTCCGATCATCAGGGCACTGATGATCAGTGCCCTGATGATCGGTGCCCAGCAGTGACACCCGCAAGTTCCGCCCAGCAGTGCGCCCACTAGCTCCGCCCACCCGTGCCCAGCAGTGCCCCCACCTGTGCCCAGCAGTGCCCCCACCTGTGCCACTCTGCAGTGCCACCTACCTGTGCCCATAAGTGCCACCTACATGTGCCCAGAAGTGCCACCCACCTGTGCACACCCACCTGTGCCCACCAGTGCCACCCACCAGTGCTGCCCACCAGTGCCACCCACCAGTGCAGCCTAGCAGTGCTGCCAGTCAGTGCCCAGGGGTTGTGCCAGTCAGTGCCGCCAGTCAGTGCCCAGCAGTGATGCCAGTCAGTGCCGTCTATCAGTGTCACCTATCAGTGCTGCATATCAGTGCCGCCTATCCGTGACCCCTAATTAGTGCTGTCTATCAGTGCCGCCTATCCGTGCCACCTCATTAGTACTGCCTATCAGTGCCCATCAGTGCTGCCTCATCAACGCACATCAGTGAAGGAGAAAAAATACCTGTTTGAAAAATTTTATAAAAGAAACAAATAAACTTTTTTTTTTTTTTCAAATTTTTTGCACTTTTTTTATTTATAGCGCAAAAAGTAAAGTGCCCAGTGGCAATTAAATACCACCAAAAGAAAGCTCTATTTGTGAGAAAAAAAAGATCAAAATTTCATATGGGTACAATGTTGCATGACCGCGCAATTGTCAATCAAAGTGCGGCAGCGCTGAAAGCTGAAAATTGGCCTGGTAAGAAAGGGGGTATAAGTGCCTGGTAGGCAAGTGGTTAAAGGGACCTACCCTCAATATGAATCAAGGCCATTTGTAAGCCAATTTTATAAACCGTCACCAACATACTATAAATAAGTATCCAACTATTAATAAAATATTTATATCACAACAAAAAAGTAAACAACAGGATTTGAAAACTAATTGGTGTGTCATAATTTCAGAAATAAAATATGCATATAATTCTGTAAACCAATTGGACAAAGGCATATAAGAATTATTGATTATACCCAATTAGAGAATTCTATATATTAACAAGTTGTACATATTGAAACATATACAATAACTTATATTATGCAGTGTACTTCAGAGTCTTCGTTCAACCCATCTGGTGCCATGGTGCCCAATATGGCGTCCCTCATCATTTTTCCAAAACCATAACAAAGATTTCAAGAAAATGGAAGTTTTAGTGAATGTAACGACAATAGAGCTTTAATTGTTAATGAAAGCTTTTCCCTTCTATGTAGAAGGGAAACCTTTTGGATATTTAAATTAGGCACCATGACACCAGATGGGTTGAACGAGGACCCTTTTTTGCTGTTTAATTTTTTGTTGTGATAGAAATATTTTATTAATAGTTGGATACTTAGGCTCTAAAGCTGTGTACAAACGATCAGATTACCAGACGATTGCTCTGAAAGTGGTATTGTTCATTCGATTTTCTCACAATGTGTACTAGGCTTTAGATGCACTCTGCACTTGAAAGATGAACATTGAATCCCTCATGTATGGTCACTTTGTGCAAATTAATGGGGAGGATGACCAAGGTTTATATGCACCCTTATGCATTTACTGAGGGTTTTAATGAATGCACACATTTCTGAATGAGGAAGAAGGCCTAGTTTGAGTTGTACAGTATCATACCACCAGTTATGGCACAGGTACTTTCTTCCCATTTCCTCCCTACAGCACTCCTGTGCATACTGGGACCAGTTTTTGGGGTGAAAGCCAAATAACGTACCAGCGTTTTTTTTTTTGTTTGCATCCAAATTGGGATTCCTTTTCTTTTATTGGTGGGCTTATTATGCTTGATTATTGTCATGATCACCCATAAATTAAACTTGGATTAGTTTGCTTGAACTTTTATTAAGGTATAACTACAAGGCAGGACTTTTTATTTAGTTTTGGGCACAGTGAAGATGGATTAGAACACCTATTAGGTGTTTATTGCTGTCCCAAGATCCACCCCCTCTATTTGTCTTGTTTACCACTATCATCGAGGATGAAAGTAAAATTTTTGGTTGTCCCCAGAAAAGTTATAAAAGGGAAATTTTCCAATGGGGACACTAGTTCTAGTGACATGAGGTCCAAAAAGGAATTACCTTCATTGGTGGGGATTATCTCTCACTTCCTTTTTTGGCTAAGAGGCAGGAATTGAATCTCCCCAATGAGACACAGATGGCAAAAAATAAACTGATGGGGGTTATAACCCTCCCTTACTTTATCCAAAATAAAAAAAAAGGTTTAGCCTATAGTTCTAGTTTAATGTGTGTTTCTAGTCAAAACTTTTTTTTAGGGAACAGTTAGAACCCCTGTTTGGTTATTATTGCTTTGTCTATGCTTGTAGGGTAGGAAATGGGATTTTTACTCTTGGTGTCCATTATCACTGGTACAAAAAGGGATGAAAAATACTTCACTAATATTCTCATCAAAATCCCAACCAGGAAATTACCTGCATGGAGTTTGCATGTTCTCCCTGTGCCTACGTGGGTTTTCTCCAGGTACTCCGGTTTCCTCTCACACTCCAAGAACTTGCTGGTAGATAAGCGGGCGCCTGTCGAAATTGGCCCTAGTATGTGCATAGACATGTGAGATAGGAACCTTGGATTGTAAGCTCTTTGAGGACAGAGAATGATGTAAATGTACAATATGTAAAGCTCTGCAAACGTTGTTGGCGCTATATAAATACCTGCAATAAATAAATAAAATTTAGATGAAAAATTAGCATAAAAGGAAATCTCCCAATGGGGACAGCAAAACAATCGACAGGCTTTTAAACCATTTGCAACTCTGTTCAATGCTAAAGGGGAAAAACGTGGTGGCTAGAGATGCATTTTAATAGCTTTTGATATCAAAAAGCAAACTGGGGAAAATATACAAATACATAATCTGAAAATGAACATAATTGTATCAAAAAATAACTCATGCTGGTATTGTGTCCCCTAATTATTAGGCCTGTTCTCCTGTATTTGAAGACTGCTTTCTATCTGCAGTCTCTTGGAGGAAAAGTGAAATCTAATCTCAGTTTGGCTTCTGTAAGATTATCCATATTTTATTTCCAGGGAAGTCGGTTTTGTACTTGCTGGCATAACTATGTAATCGATAGGTGGTCACGCTCAGTGGCAGGTTGATGGCCAGGCTGTAACATGGGGAAGATGAGAGGGATTCCTGATCATTATCACACCACAGGATTGGCTGGTGTGTGTTATACATCAAAAACACAAGGCTGCACACCTAGGAACAGACGTTCCAATCAAGGCTTTCTGTATCCACATCAGGTTTGCTTTGAATTGCTCCTCCATGATTGACAAGAGTTATTTAACATTTTTATTGCTTTGGGTATGCATGTGTCTTCTGATTGCAGCACAAACCTTTACATATAATTCTTTAAAGGGAAGATGTCTTATTGAAAAGAAACTGAGCACATCTTGATCAATAGAGTGTGCATATCCATGTGGGGTTCAGCTAAGGCATTTTCATCGAGGAGCAGTGTTAATTTCATCAACTAAAATATTTTTGCCTACTAAAGTAAAACAATTTTAGTTGACTAAAATACGACCAAAACAAAAACAATTCAGATGACTAAAATACAACTAAAATGGCATTTTAATCAAAAGCCTCTGACTAAAATTAAATCGAAATTTGACATAAAAATTAACACTGATGAGGAGGATCTTGGGAGGCTGCTGCGGAGTAGAGAATCTTGGGAGGCTGCTGAGGAGTGGAGGATCTTGGGAGGCTGTGGAGGAATGGAGAATCTTTGGAGGCTGCTGAGGAATGGAGAATCTTGGAAGGCTGCTGAGGAGAGGAGAATCTTGAGAGGCTGCCAAAGAGTAGAGAATCTTGGGAGGATGCTCAGTAGTGGATAATCTTGGAAGGTTGCTGAGGAGAGAAGCAACTTTGAAAGCTGCTAAGGAGTAGGGAATCTTGGGAGGCTGCTGAGAAGTGGAGGATCTTGTGAGGCTGTGGAGGAATGGAGAATCTTAGAAGGCTGCTGAGGAGTGGAGAATTTTGGGAGGCTGCTGAGGAGTGGAGGATCTTGTGAGGCTGTTGAGGAATGGAGAATCTTTGGAGGCTGCTGAGGAATGGAGAATCTTGGAAGGCTGCTGAGGAGTGGAGAATCTTGAGAGGCTGCCAAGGAGTGAAGAGTCTTGGGAGGATGCTCAGTAGTGGATAATCTTGGAAGGTTGCTGAGGAGAGAAGCAACTTGGGAGGCTGCTGAGTAGAGAATCTTGGGAGGCAGCTGAGAAGTGGAGGATCTTGTGAGGCTGTGGAGGAATGGAGAATCTTAGAATGCTGCGAAGGAATGGAGAATCTTAGAAGGCTGCTGAGGAGTGAAGAATCTTGGAAGGCTGCCAAGGAATAGAGAATCTTGGGAGGCTGCTAAGGAGTAGAGAATCTTGGGAGGCTGCTGAGTAGTGGAGAATCTTGGGAGGTTGCTGAGGAGAGAAGGAACTTGGGAGGCTGCTGAGGATTGGAGGGCTGCTACATTACATTAATCAAATATCCTCTTGATAATTGGACATTTCACATTCCTATGTAAGAACACTGGAGCATTGGTCAGGTAATCTACACAGATGTGTAGGATTTGGGGAAGCTGATGGAGGATCCTGGGAGGTTGCTGAGGATCAGTCACTGACCATCTGCATTTGCCTCCCTATCTGTTCCTGATAATTTTATGGCAGAGACTGTGACCAGTGCCTTGAATGCACACTAGGGCAGTGCAATATTTTCTTTTAAACACAGTCAGCAACTTACTCTGCCATGCAGGGTGATTTCAAATCCATTATGCACTGGAACAATGAATGCTTTTGGAGGGCAGTAAAAAGGGCTGGGAACTGACCTGTGCCCCTTTGGGGCAGGGCTTGCAACCTCTGCTACTACGCTACTGGCAGCTGAATTTCTCAGAATATTTAGTAAAATTAGAAGAATTCCAACTATCTAGATCTGCCTTTCTCAGTAGGGGCTCCATGAATCCCCAGGTTTCCTGCTGGAGCTAGGTTCCTCCTAGGGCCTAGGTTACCCGCAGAGGTTGCTAGAGGTTCCTTGAGCAATGCGCAGTTTCTGCCACTCAAATAAGTTACCACTGCAGAGGGCACTGGTTGATTTATTTATTTCAGGTACTTATATAACGCCGTCAATTTACGCAGCGCTATACATATATATATTGTACATTCACATCAGTTCCTAACCCTCAAGGGGCGTACAATCTAAGGTCCCTAACTTACATTCATACATACACATACTAGGGACAATTTAGACAGGATCCAATTAACCTACCAGCATGTCTTTGGAGTGTGGGAGGAAACCAGAGTACCCGGAGGAAACGCACGCAAGCACAGGGAGAACATGCAAACTCCAGGCAGGTGGTGCCGTGGTTGGGATTCGAAGCAGCAACCCTAGTACTGCCAGGCAGAACTGTGCTGCCCAATGATTGAAGTATTTCAGACAGGGAATGAAGGTGGGCTTATTATTGCTGTGTGCACTGCTGTGGCACTTTAGTGACCACCAATATAAGGGGCACCACACTGATCACTAATGTAAGGAGCCCCTCCACTGACAACCAATATGAGGGAGCATTACCATTTTCACGGTCTACGTTCCTTTTTTGTTTATTATTATTGTTTAATTTCATTATTATTGGCGAAATAAATTGTCATTACGCCTCCCTTATTTTTTTTATGATTTATATCTTCAACTTATTGTTTACAACTACAGAGGTTTATGAGGGCTTATTTTAAAGTCCAACTTGGGAAATCAGAAAACTCCTCCTTGTAGTGGGGCTGCAATCACAGTGCAAGGGTTAACTGGTTTAGGTCTAGGGAAGAATAATACATTTTAGTGCCCTGGTCCCTGACAGATAGTGTTCCGCCATGTTCCAACGGTGGACTCGACATCATCACCTCCAATGCAGGGCAATGGACCCTGCATTAGTCTTGATGATGATGATAATATCAAGACCCTAGACCACTGATGCTGAACCTGTAGCCCTTTGGCAGTTTTTGTTACTTAGTCTAGCTGAAAAAAAGACAAATGTCCATCCAGTTCAACCATTAAAAAAAAAAGTTATAATCCTACATCCACAGTTGATCCAGAGGAAGGCAAAAAAAAACAGCAAATCATGATCCAATTTGCTCTTGCAGGGAAAAGAATTCCTTCCTGATCCCCCGAGAGGCAATCGGATATTCCCTGGATCAACTTTACCTATAAATTGTTAGTATCCAGTTATATTATGTATATCCAAAAAAGAATCCAGGCCTTTTTTGAAGCAATCCACTGAGCTGTCCAGAACCAACTTTTGAGGGAGTCTATTCCACATTTTCACAGCTCTTACTGTGAAGAAACCTTTCCGTGTTTGGAGATTAAATTGCTTTTCCTCTAGATATAAAGAGTGCCCCCCTGTCCTCTGTGATGACCTCAGGGTGAATAGCTCTACACCGAGTTCACTATATGGACCACTGATGTATTTATACATGGTGATCATATCCCCCCTTATGTATTATACATGGAGATCATATCCCCCCTTATGTATTATACATGGAGATCATATCCCCCCTTATGTATTATACATGGAGATCATATCCCCCCCTTATGTATTATACATGGTGATCATACCCCCCCTTATGTATTATACATGTTGATCATATTCCCCCTTAATCTCCTCTTCTCAAGAGAGAATAAATTCAGTTCCTCTAATCTTTTCTCATAGCTGAGCTTTTGTGTGGCCCTCAGGGCTTCTGCAGGCAGCCTCATGTAATATGCTTTCAGAATATGAGTGTCTCCTGAAGCACGTACCCAGTCTCTAACTCCTGCAGCCTGACTGCAGTCTCTGACCATATTCTTGTATCATGTCTGCAATCTCTGACCATCTCCTGTATGTCCACAGTCTCTGACAGTCTTTTGTATCATACCAATAGTCCCTGACCATCTCTTGTATCATACCCATATTCTCTGACCATCTCCTGTATCATACTCATAGTCTTTGACCATTTCTTGTATCTTACTCATAGTCTGTGACCATCTCTTGTATCATACCCACAGTCTCTGACCATCTCTTGTATCATACCCACAGTCTCTGACCATCTCTTGTATCATGCCCTAAGGGCTCGTTCACACTTGCCTGTTTTACCAACACTTGCCAAACGCCCCTATAGCGCTTGGCAAGCGTTGGTCCGGCGTTTGCAAAGTGTTTTTTAACGCTCGGCAAACACCGCATGCGCGGTTAAGCGGCGGTTGCTAGGCATTTGCCGAGCGTTTAAAATGCTCCACCAATGCCTATAATGAAGTTTAAATGGTGTTACTGCTCCGCAAACGCCCCTGACCATCTGACCATTTCTTGTATCATACCCATATTCTCTGACCATCTCTTGTATCATGCCCATAGCCTCTGACCATTTCTTGTATCATACCCATATTCTCTGACCATCTCTTGTATCATGCCCATAGCCTCTGACCATCTCTTGTATCATGCCCATAGCCTCTGACCATTTCTTGTATCATGCCTATAGTCCCTGACTATATCCTGTTGTGTGTCTAATGTCTCTAATAAAGAAAATTCACAGAATTTTATGTGCTGCCCTTTGGTGGTGTTTGGGGCTACATTTGATTCGTCCCATATCATGGAAGTTGACCACCACTGCCTTAGACCATTGGAGCATGGGGGAGGGGAAGATGAGCAATTAACCCTTGCAGTGCAGGCGCAGCTGCACTGCAAGGATGAATTTTCAAGTGTCCTGGAGTTAGGCTTTAAAGCCCAATTATTGCTTGTTCCAGGTATCTGGCTGTTCATATCCTGGCCGCAGTTCCATTTAAAAGCTTTGTATCTGAAAGGCTTATACATTCAGAAGCCTAGCTCTGTGACCATCTTACAAAATAATGGTTCCGGATTTCCTAAATCCTATACTGCAGAAGCAGACAATTTTTTTTATACCAGCCTATACATCCTGTCACAGCAGATAGTCTGCCTATCAGAATCTCAGCTTTGGCATTATGTACACAGCATTTATCTGCCTCTGGGATATCCAAGTCTCTTTGTCTCCCCTGGGGCTGGGAGTCAGATGTCTGTAGAGTAATGTGATCAATATGGGCAACTATGTCCCATCTGCTCCATTGTTCTTTCACATCTGACAGTCTTTCAGCAATCTATCATCACAGTAATCAGAATTATTATCCAACATCAGCTGGAGCTGTAATCACTGGGCATTTGTTAAGTGCTATGCAGGGACGCCCGCTGTTTCACTGTTTGCCACCTTTTGCGTCTGCGGCTGTCTACAGCTCCAATGTCCTCATTCTAAACTTGTTACTGTTTGGATGTGCAGGTCACACTGTAGTTCTGGTCATGGGAGACCAAATCCGTGGATGTCTTTGATAGTGGAAGCTATTTGAAATTTGGCTTAGCACAGCACATTGTAAATAACAGCTATACTTTTAAGAGACATTCTACCTGAATTTGATTTCTCAAGTATTGAATTATATCCTTCCTGCGCATTGAAAATTGTTTATAATGAGCATTTTTAGCATTTTAGAATCATTTCCATATAGAAAAGTGGCAGATGAACAGGTTTGATGCTATTTTAAGGAGAATCTCAATGATAAAAAATTAAAAAAACCTATCCTTCTATGGTGTATATTTGCCTCAATCCAAAGTATCCAGTGTGATTCCTGTCTGCTCTCTCTTCTCTGTATCTGCATAAGTCACTTCTGACAGGTTATGCAGAATCAATGGGGACGGCCCTGCCTCCTATCAAGCACATAGAAGTTAATTGACTGCCTCCGCTGTGCATGTTTTCCTTTGAGACTGTGTAGAAGGAGGTATGTCTATTCCCACCACTCAGTTCTCAGGTTACACTCAGCTCCATGCTCTATGCTGTGCAGTGTGTGACATCAGATCCCCACCCCTTGGCTTCTTATCTCCGTGTATCACCTGAGGCCAGTCACTTCACTGGGTAAATGTAAAGGTTTACAACCACTTACATTTTTTGAATCTGAGGGCCCAAATTAGAAAATTGTTTCCCTGCTGGTCCCAAGAACACATTTCTTACCAAAATGCCAGCAAAGCAAAATAACAAACGACAATGTTGTATTACGCATTGCAGATGCTTTTCACCATTGATCTGAGCTTTAGTTAAACTGAGAAAAATTCATTTTGTTAATTTTTTTTTGTGAACGTTTGAATTAGTGCTGGGGTCTCTTCACCTTGTATGTGAAATTCCCAACAACCCCCACCTTGTACGCACATTACTCCTTTATATATACTATATGTCTGTTGTCATCCCAAAGAAACAAACATTCTATCTCTATGGAGGTGACATTATTAACCATTTAAGGGTAAAGAGAATAAGCGCACTTATCCTTTAAAGGGTAACTCCAGTTTCATGGGGAAAAAAATAGCAAATAAAAAAATAAATAAAATACCTTCTACATTTGCGACTCAAGTCATATTGTAATTGAATGTTATTAAAAATGACCTTTTATTTTTAATGTGCAGCTCTGTCATTTTCTGTAACATGCAATAACATGCAACCTGGAGGCATTCTGTACACATATGGTGTACAGAACACCCCCTGAAAATGTCATTTCCAGCTTGTGTGATTGACTTACTGATTTTCCCAGATGTCTTCACTAAGTTACAAATCAGATTTTTGGCATCCCTTGCAACAAAAGTGTCATTTTTTTGTGAGATGCTCCAAAAGGAAACTCACATCTAATAGGATGCAGGCCCTGCCACTTTCCTCATTAGAGCCCTGCAGGTGCAGCAGCTGATTGATTATTATAAAACCACTTCCATTCACCTTCACTTTACACATTGACAAGGACAAACCAATATATATTCCTTCAGAATAACACGAAGTAGGAATCTGCAACAAAGTTTGTTAAAATCTTTGCAATGTACATAGGTGTCCGTTTATGACACACAGAATAGCTGCGATTCAGAGGATCACAGCTATTCTCTGGTCATTCACAGTTTATAACACCCAGGAGAATATGTTCAGCCCTTCACTGGAGATCTGTGTTCTCCCTCCAGATTCTCCAGCCCAGAGCTGGAGAATCGGAGGGACCGAAAACTAAGCAGAGATAATTTACCTCTGTTTAGTAAACTGATCTTTTACTGTAATCTCGTGAGATTATAGTAAAATCAGCCGTTTTCCAGCATTTGTAGACTGTTCTCCCTTCGTTTGGAGAACTGATCTACATATGCTTCATAAACGGCATTCACAGAACTGTGTTCTCCGAGAATGCCGGAGAACTGAGCAGCGATCTATTACTGCTGGTTCATAAATGGACACCATAGATCACCCAGTGGGGAATGTTTTTTTCTCAGTGAATGTGGAGTTACTCTTTAAGAAAGCCTATTAATTTTGAATAGGCTGCCTACGCATTGATAATAATAGGTGTATCTCCAAAGGACACCTTAGTACTAAGGAATTTGTAAGGATCAACAGAACTGTAGTAAGACCATTCAAATGTCATTTCTTATCACAACCTGGTAAGCTGCACCAATGCTGCCCTCTTCAGAATGGCAAATCTTGAAAACAGACATACAGAGAAAACAAAAGGGCGCAAAGGTCTAGTGCAGGGGTGTCAAACTGGCGGCCCTCCAGCTGTTGCCAAACTACAAGTCCCATTATGCCTCTGCCTTTGGGAGTCATGCTTGTAACTGTCAATCTTGCAATGCCTCATGGGACTTGTAGTTTGGCAACAGCTGGAGGGCCACCAGTTTGACAATTGTGGTCTAGTGCATTAACAGATAAAACTTTATTGAAAAAGAAAAAAGTAATGAGGGCATACAGCCAAAGGCTAATACAGCAATATAGACCAAACCCAAGGATAGCCCTCATAAGGTTGAGTATCAACATGACCCTGGCAACACCGAGACATGCCGGCTAAGGCATTTCAAGGCACAGACCCTCTTCATTGGAGCAAAGCCCCAGCTCTGATGAAGAGGTTCCATGCTTTGAAATGTGTTAGATGGCTAGTTTTGGTGATGCCAGGGTCTTGTTGACAGGGTCATTTGCCACTTGGGTCTGGTCACTATTGATGTATTAGCCTTTGAATATTGTGCGTATGCACTCATTACTTATTCTGTTTTCAATTAAGTTTTATCTGGTAATGTATTAGGCCTCTGCGCCGTTTTGGTTTTTTCTGTATGTCTGCATTGAAAATCATACATGTACTACTTTTTTTCATGCTTTGCACCATGGGCACCTAAATGGTCCACAATCATCTGTATGGTACGGTGGGCTACAATACAATACAATGCCAAGGTGCATTTGAGTCACATTAAAAGAACATTGACACACTGGCACATGAAAATGGGAAATTAAGCCTAGTACACACGATCAGAAAATCGTACGAAAAAAATACCGCTTTTGAAGCGATCATACGATTTTTGTTTAATCAGTAAAATTTTCGTCCAAAAATACAATACAAATACATTACATCACTTCTGAATTTTCTTTCTTTCATACAAGAATTTTCATAACT